>NC_092041.1:64036680-64336680 GCF_003086295.3 Arachis hypogaea | reverse complement strand
AGAAGAACCAAGACGAAGCAAGCTTTCGAGGGGTTCGACAATATGAATGGTTTAGTAGTAGGGGAAGAATAAGGATTATGGTAGTGGCGGTGGTTTCTCTGATTTGAAAAACGAAGTAGCTGAGTAATAGGGAATATATATTTAAGCCAATATTATAAATAAGTTAAACCGGTCCAATATTAAGGTATCATCATAAAAATATAAGAAACGTCTCTGAATTATTCAAACGCTGACAAAAATGTACTTGAAGTTTACTATCGACAAAAATACCTTTAAATAATTTAAAAATACAATAAATATACCTAATAATAAATATATATTTTCAAAAAACATCTTAGATATTGAATTTTATTGTGATTTTTTACAAGCATAATTAAAAATATAAGATATTATTATTCTTAAAATTTGGTAATTTTTGTTGAAGTATATTTTTTTTTGTAATTTTTTAAAAGTTATGTTAGTTGTTAATAAAAAAATTACAAAAAAATATATACTCAACGAATAATCATCAAATTTTTCTGGATAATAATATCTTATTTTTTTAATTATGTTTGCAAAAAATTGTATCAAAATTCATTCTCTAATGTATTATTTGAGAAATGCATATTTAATGTTAGATAATCTTGCAAAAAAACTAACATAAAATTTGTATTTCTCAAAAAATACATCAGAGATTGAATTTTTAAGCAATTTTTTTGTAAGTATGATTAGAAAAGTGAAATGTTATTATTCTTAAAATTTGGTTATTTTTTGCTAAGTATATATTATTTTGTGATTTTTTAAAAATATTATTGTTTTTTAACACACAAAAAATTATAAAAAAATATATACTTAACGAAAAATCACCAATTTTTATGTATAATAATATCTTATTTTTATAATAATGATTGCTAAAAATTGTATCAAAATTCAATCTCTAAGATTCATTTTAAAAATATATATTACTGTTGGGTATTATTGTTGTATTTTTAAATTACTTGAAGATAAATTAAAAAAAAAACAAATATTTTTGATTAATATCATAATGTTATTACTAATATAATAATAATAATAATAATAATAATAATTATTGTAACGGTGATACTAATATTTTTTACAGTTATAATATAATAATATTTACTAATTATATATTAATATGAGTGCATTAATTTGGGTTAAAATAAATTGGTAAATCAATTGTATAAATTAAACTATTTCAAAATTTTAGGTTATGAATACAGTGTGTAATTATAGATCTTAATTAATCAATTCATGCCTATTAATTAATTCATGTTATTTTGCCATTATGATAGTCATGATTATAGAATGTAGTTCATTAACCAGTTTCACCACTTGGGTTTATACATTTATATTTGTTATACTTTAAATACGTATATATATGGCAAAACAGTAATGTAAAAGCCTTGAATTCGCACGAACCATTAATCCAACAAGTCACAGTATAAACTAATTCAAGAGATATATACTAATTTGAGATTAATCTCCTCCAAATTCATTGCTACTTCATCAATTCAACACCCAAAGAAAAAAACACAAACAGTCACTTTGTTTAATTCAGTTCCAATATTTCATAAGACAAGTCAGACTAATGATAAAAACTTGAGTCAACGAATATCATTCTCCTCTGGAGTTTTATTGAGGTCAAAGATTAGAATGGAAGGTTTGTGTCCTTTAGAGACAACCTCATGAGAACTATTTGGCACAACGTCTTCTTCGAGCATTGAATCTTGAACTATCTCACCTGTCTCTTCCAAAATTTCTTGAATCTTTTCTCGAGCTAAACCTGACGGATACACCATAGGCAATCAAGTTCTTAGAATTTACAAATTTTACAAAAAACAAACATGATTAAGCTCCATGTTATAAACTGTTGGTTTGGCTTATGTTCCCAAAATTTTGTAAGACCTCTTTCTATAAGAGTGAATTCCTCCCGAGACGCAATTTCAAGTTCAACATTCAGACTATTCTCATTGCGTGCTTGCATAAATTTAAAGAGGTTCCAACTGAAAAGGTGCAGTAATTGGTGGCTATAAGTCATTAACAACACTAATCAGAAGCACTTTCTAGATACTTCAGCAACATTTCATGCTTCATGTCAACTTAAGAACATGCCAAATGGACACCATGGTAACTAATTAATTAATAAAGTACCAAATAAACCTTAGTATGAATATAGAATCCCACACTAAAAAAGAAATTAAAATTTAAATTTAAAATTAAAAAGTATGCAATACAAATGATGCAATAACAAGTGTCAGCTAGCAAATTAAAATCCATTCCTTAAAAACAAGCTTTTGGGGTTAAAATCAGTAAACAACCATTGTAAAGATCTCATTCCATGGTCAGCTACCAGGCTGTCAGCAACTAGATACAGTCAACAAGAGCTAGAATTCCACATATTTATAATATTCAATCATGTTTACTGCACTAACAAGATGCACTAACAATATTTCAACTGAAACAAGAAAATATGACACTAATTTAGTACTACTACAATTAACAATCTGAAAAATTTATCATCATGTTTCGGTGTACAAATCATGCTTATTGCAAGATTCAATGAAAAAAATTAACTTACTAAATTACATCCACATCCATTTCTTGGTTTTCAACTTTCTTCTTCTAATTCATCTCCTTTGGAAGTTTTAAAAAAAATAACAAACTAGGAAGAAAAGGGAAAGACTTGAGGTATACTAACTTAAATTGCTATGATCCTGTTCGACTAAATAAGAATTTACTATAACATGCTCTCGTGCCTGTTCAAATTTGAGAGTCAATTATTCAACATTTACTGCAGGAACATACATATATTTATTTACTTACCCATTTGGTACCTCATTTCACAAAAGAAAGGTTTGCAACCGGCCATATCACCATTGAGTTAAACAATTGTACCCAACTAGATGGCTAAACAAATCACAAAAAATCCAAACTTTACCTGCACCTCCTCTTGTATTTGTTGCGAAAGAAATAGGTTTGTGCTAGTTACGAACCCAAAGTCAAATTTCTTGCGGTACTTTGTTTCGAATTGAAGCAATCCTTGCAATGTTCAGGGTTTCAATTATGTAAGGACTTCCGAAAGTGCCTTTTAATTACAGAAAATAAAACATCTGGATTGACTATGGCAGGTTGAAATATAGTAAAACACCCTTTTTACAAGCAGACATATGACAACGTACCGTCCTAATATCTCTATGCACAATAGTAATAGCATCACCTATGTGCCTGTGTGCTGAGAATGTATTCAGCCATGACTGCATTGGCAATATGTTGAACCACAGGTCTCTTGCGAATGATGTTGCGTGCTCCAGGGAAGAGAACGGGAAGGCCTCTTCCATCGCCTTGCAAAACAAGATGCTAGAGGCACAAAGAAAGAGGTCCCTCTCTTCCAATTTCCATGGTAACTCTGATCATGTCAGTCAATATATAACGTCAATTACAATATACTAACATGTTACTAAATTAAATAACTTGAAGACAAAATATGTTAATAAAATCACATTCTCCAGGTGGATTAATTGTAACTGATGAGCAATATACATCAAGTGTTTCTATGTTCTAATTTCTATTATATGCTAGTTGCTAATTAATAATTATGCAAGTTTATAACCCTCAACAGGACTATACATAGAATAATATTGTACTAAATTAGTATCTAAATATATCTATACATAGGCAGCCTCTTCGCAATCATCGATGGCATCAGTGGTTGGTTCCTCTAAATCGTCGTCCCGTCTCAATGACAAACCTTCGACGTCAAACTCAGCCAACCCAGTCAGAATCAATTGGGGAGAAAGTTTGAACTGACATTGTCCTATGTCTTCACCCATTTCAAACATGTCCCTTGGGTTTACATGGACTACCACACTCCACTCTTTATTAGCGTCATCATCCACATAGTATACAAGGCGATCCTCGGATGCAAGAATGTACAGCTCGTCATCTTCTCGATCACCGATATGAATTGGATGAGAGAATTTAACCATTGTGTGCCCCCAAAGAGTCCTATTTTATGCCTCTGCCAGAGGTGGTTGATAAACCACTATTTTATGATTTATATTATGCTCAATTGAGTGGTTTCTATCAAGTCTTTGCTCACTTATTCATGTAAAATGCATGATTTTACAATTCCTTCCTTACTTCTTAATATATGTGAAAATATGTTTCCTGGACCATAAAATTATTAATTTAAATTACCCTTTATTACCATTCGATGCCGTGATCCGTGTGTTGAGTACTTTCAGGCTTTATAGGGCAGGAATGGCTTAGAGAACAGAAAGGAAACATGCAAAAGTGGAAGGAACGTGCGAAAATAAAGTTTTAAAGGAAATGACAGTGACACGCACGCATGGACGACGTGGACGCGTGACTTGCGCAGAGCCCAAGCGACGCGCACACGTGGACGACGTGGACGCATGCCTAGCGCAAAGCACGAGCGATGCGTACGCATGACAAGGAAAACTTCCAAATGATGCGCACGCGTGACGGATGCCACTTGAAGAAAATTGCAAAAAACGTCCCCAACAATTTCTGGACTCCTTTTCGACCCAAATCCAGGCCCAGAAAACACAGATTAGAGGCTATAAAGTGGGAGATTACATCCGTTCAAAAGGAGATTGACATAGACTGATAATTCATAATTTTAGTTTTAGATGTAGTTTTTCTAGAGAGAGAGGCTCTCTCCTCTCTCTTAGTTTTTAGGATTTATGATTTCTATTAGTTTTAGGCTATTTCTTCTTCATTCCAGGTTCAATGTTCCTTTACTTTGGTTTCACTTCTATTTTTATTTATTCTATTACTATGATTTATGGATTCTCATGTTAGATTTGATTTTCTTATTTAATACACATTGAGGTATTTCAGATTTATGATTGCTTTCTTTTATTTATTATATAAATAATTTGGATTTTTTCCCTTTTGGCTTTGGTTGAGTAATTGGTGACACTTGATTTATCAAACTCAGCTGTTGACTGAAAATTGGAATTTGCTAATTGGTTTGGATCCTTCTAAAGCTAGTCTTTCCTTAGGAGTTGACTAGGACTCGAGGAATCAAATTAATTAGTCCACTTAACTTTCCTTTATTTAGTAAGGGTTAACTAAGTAGGAGCAATAAACAATTCTCATCACACCTGATAAGGATAACTAGGATGGGATTTCCAATTCTTATACCTTGCAATGGTTTTTATAATGATTAATTTACTTTATTGCTAATTTATTTCCTTGTTCCCTATTTCAAAACCCGAAAAATATACTTTTTTCCATAACCAATAATAAATCACACTCCCTGCAATTCCTTGAGAGACGACACAAGGTTTAAATACTTAGGTTATAAATTTTATTGGGTTTTGTTACTTGTGACAACCAAACTTTTGTACAAAAGGATTTTTGTTGGTTTAGAAACTATACTTACAACGCGATTATTTTGTGAAATTCTTTGCCGACAGAAATCCGTTTGTCAGTGGTGTTTGCCCATATACATCTAAATAAGACGACTGTGAATTAACTAATGTAATTTAACTCAATGATGTCCACTAGTTTTCCGTAATACGAGACGTTACCAACAGGAATATTACTGTCGTGCTTGCTTGCATAACTCCTAATGTCAGAAGTGACATACACCCACTATTTTGGGTTTTCAACCCTTCCTCTCTCGAGAGGATTCTGAGCTTAAATCCATTTACGTTGTAAGATGTATAGCGGCTAACTTGAACATTGAGCCCATATGCAAGCCACTGCAATTCGTTCGGGTGCATAATGCTTCCCAATGGAACCTGGCAGTGAACAAATTACATGTTTCATCAGCTTGGGATACGAACAACATGACACCATTTGAATATGTGAATGGATTAATGATACCAGGATTCACCTGACGCTTGAACCAATCAGAAAATTCTTTGTGCACAACACTGTTTATGTGAGACTGGGACCTTGTCCTAATTCGTAACTTTCTCTTTGTGATCACCCTATAATCATTGGAAACATCACAATAATTTCATGTCAGGTTCTCCAACTATAGTAGATCATACGAAGTCGATACTTTCAAATGCACTTACTCTATAAATTTTTTCCACGGCTAGGCAATTGACCAATACGTGACAGTGAGCTTGGAATTTTTCAGTTGGTGTGAGGGTGTAAAAATAAGTAGCCCCGACAGCCTTTCCAACCTTGAGGAACATGGTTGTTCTTTCATCAGGCATAAGTTCACGCGGTCGATCGTCAACACGCATTGGTCAATTAGTCCTACCCTCGATATTATCTAGGTAACTTGAACAGAAAACGAGAATCTCCTCAGATAAGTATCCCTCTGCAATTGAGCCCTCAGGTTGTGATCTATTACGCACGTACTGCTTGAGACGACATAGGTATCTTTGTGAATATAACACGTGTCATAAGCACTGATTAAAAGCATAATAAAAATTTTGTTTGATAATTACCATTCAATTGGGTACATCCACCGATAATGCACTGGGCCACCCAGACGCACCTCCTCGACCAGATGCATTGTCAAGTGAACCATGACTGTGAAGAAAGAAGGAGGGAAAATCATCTCCATGCAACACAGAGTATGAACCATGTGATCCTGAAGGAGAGGAAGTTGTTGAGGGTCTATGGATTTGCTGCATAATCGGCAAAAAAAGGCTGACAAACCTGCCAGGACAGAAGACACTGAGGCAGGCAATGCATTTCTTAACGCGATTGGAAGTAGATGTTCTATTAGAATGTGACAGTCGTGGCTTTTCAAGCCTGACAACTTGCACTGTCGTAAGTCAACACAGCAGGAAATGTTGCTAGAGTATCCATCTGGAAAGACCACGTTCTTGATAGTCCTTAGAAAGAGCTCCTTTTGTGGATTGGTCATAGTAAATATGGTGGATGGGTACGTTCCATCTTCTCGTGGCCACAAATCATGCTTGATTCCCATCGACTGGAGGTCTCTTCGAGCTTTAATATGATATTTAGACTTACCTTTCTCGTTCAGTATGGTGAAAACTATGTTGTCACACACATTCTTCTCTATGTGCATGACATCAAGATTGTGACGCAATCCATTGTTCTCCCAATATGGTAGCTCAAAGAATATACTTCTCTTCTTCCAAGGAGTCTCGTCTTGCATGGCAGTTTGTTGTCTGCATGTCCTTTTCCCCGTAACGATTGCACCTTGCCAAGTTAGACATGCACACCCTCTAACTATTGGACAATGTTTCCACCAGAGACTTTGATAGGTGGACCTTTATCCTTTATCTTTCCATCGAAGGAGTACTGATCTTTTCTATATTTGTGGTCATAATTCAGAAAGCGACGATGACCCATGAAACACCATTTCTGACTGTATGTTAGCCGGTTAGTTTCAGCATCCAAATTGCATGTAGGACAGTCTCTCCCACCGTATGTGTTTCACCCAGATAAGTTGCCCAAGCCTGAAAAATCACTGATTGTCCACATCAACGCAGCATACATCTTGAAGGTTTTTTTCTTGACTGCATCATAAGTTTCAACAACAACCCATAAATGCTTCAACTTAGTGATCAATGGCTCTAGGTACACATCTATGTAATTTCCAGGGATTTTAGGACCAGCAATAATCATAGAGAGGATAAACGAAGTGGGTTTCATGCAAATCCAGGGGGGCATGTTATACGGGATAAGAACCACGGGCCAAATTGAGTACTTCGAGCACATGTTCCCAAAAGGGTTAAAGCCATCGCTAGCTAAGGCTAGGCAAACACTGCGCAAATCACCAGAGAAGTCGGGATATCATATGTCAAATGACTTCCATGCCTCGGCGTCCCTTAGATGCCTATACATACCATCAGAGTTAGGACCTCTATTATGCCACAGCATGTCAACGGCTGTCTTACTAAACATATATAACCGCTGGAATCGTGGAATAAGGGGGAACTAACGAAGAATCTTTGCCGCTTGTGGTTTTTCATTTTTCTTAACAACCGTCTTGATCCTCACCCTAGAGTTCTTCTTAGTCTTATGCTTCCATCTCGATGTCCCACACCACTTGCATTTGGTCAGCTCTTGGTCGTTGCCCTAGTATAGCATGCAGTCATTTGGACATGCATCTATCTTCTTGTACGTGAGACCGAGTTTTCTTAGGACTTTCTTGGCATCGTGCACAGTGGATGGAATTTGGTCATGCTCAAAGGCGTCTGCGAGCAGCTCCAATATCATTCCGAAGGCCTTATGGCTCACTCCGCACATGGACTATATGTGATAGAGCCTCACCAAGAAAGACAACTTAGAGAACTTTGAACATCCTGGGTATAACTTATGCTCCCCATCTTCGAGTAGGTCATGAAAGTTGCGGGTCTCTCGACTAGGTTAATTGTATAAGTAAGACAACTCATCCATAGCACCGCCATCATGTTCATTCTCTGAGTCTTCTTCATGACCGAGAAGTCCTGAGAAGTTAAATGTCTCGTGGACCATATCAAGCATTGGGGCGTTAGAAATTTTGTTCAGATTGATCTTCTTGTTCGTCACCAGAGCTCTCAACCCCGCGTCTCTCACCATGATGGATCCAAAATGTGTAACTAGACGGGAAAGGGTTTATCACCAAATGATCGAACGCATCCTCTCTATTTTGTAAGAGGCGGAACCCACACTTCGGACATGGACAACGTATCATCCCATCAGATGATGCATTGGCAAATGAAAAATCTAAGAATCTGGTCAAACCATTCCTATATTCTGCACCAACTCGAGCCTTTGAAATCCAACTCTTATCAATATCTAATTTAATGAAAAAATAGAATGATGACAAATCATAAAACAAAGTCAGACCACGAGAAAAAAGTAAATAATTGGCACTTGATATAGAATGGGAGAATAACTCTTAAACTGAATAGTAAAACACACATTTACTAGCATCCAGGCTAATACACAGCTCATAGAATTATTTGAGAAAGTTGCCTACTCATTGAAAAATTCTGCATTTTCAAAACAAATTATTGGAAGAAAGAAACTCTGGTTCTAATGCCAAATATTTGAAATGGAAAATAAAATTCCTTCCTTAAAAAAGAAAAAGAAAAAGAGGAATATTATATTAATCTGAGAAATAATAAAATGAGAAATTAATATAGTATTACAATATAATGTATGAGTTGGCGAACTAAATAATATAGAAATGGAAATGGGTAAATCAAAATGGTAAAACTGATAACATGGAGGATAGTTTTATGCTTGGAAACACCCAAAATAAAAGTATCAAAATCTATAGTAGAAATATGACCAATATAAAGGAGAAGCTGGACAACACATCTTGTATTTATCTATAGTTATATGCGTATAGGTGGATTCTTCTTACTTTTCTTCTTTCACATTAATAATTTGATGATACGTGGTTTAATTAGTAATTATCCACTGGTTCCTAACCCAAATGTCTTCGTGTTTCACATTTGAGGAAATATAGCCGTGTCAAAGCACGTAGATAACTTGATAACTAATTGGAACATGATGATCGAGTTTAAGGGGTGTTCAAGTTCAATTGACCTTTTTATGTTTAATATTTCATTCTTGAAGAATCAGTTTGAAGTTTTTATATATTAAAATTGCGGAACTGAAATTATATGAAATCTAATTGACCCATTAATTATATCACATAAGAACACAAGATATATAATAAAATAAATGAAGACTTCATTTGAGTATGGAATACATAGAATTGACTCATTATTTTGTACATCTTGTGAGATTGTGATTATTTTCATCTAACTTCTAAGCTGTTAATTGTATCTTATTCAAGAATTTCATAACCAATAATTGCTTTTTTTCTTTCATTCTTTCAAGCATTTGCTGGTATAGTTCTTCAAAAATTCATATTAAAAGTAGTTAGCAAAGCATAACTAAAAGCCATCTTTGTTAACAGGACAAGATTAATTATTTGGATTCAATGTACCTCCAGAACCAAATAGCAAAATAGCTCACCTTGCTAGAGAAAAGTTCCTGGTGTGCTTGGAAAATCAATATGCTTCAAATGAACATGTGCAGCACTTGACAACAACGTTTGAGTTTTTTCGCTGCGATTGTCAACATAAAATGGAAACATGAGTGTTATTTGTTCATTATAACTTATACATGATTCTAAATAATCATTAACAATATAAAATTGTTACACACTTAGGCCAAACAGTAGATGATTAAACCATATTTGAGGAAACATAGCTGTTTCAGAGTATGTTTATAACTTGATAACTAATTGGAACATGATGATTGAGTTTAACTATATTCTAATTATTGAAGTATGAATCAAGAAGAAAAAGAAGCAAGAAGCTCTAGTTCAACTTCAGGGTCAATTGACCTTTCCAATGTTAATATTTCAGTCTTAGAAACAACATACCATATTCTTCTCTTCCAAGTTCAATTACTAAACTTACCTTTATAATAATAATGCAAAATTTTTTTTATGTACTAGTTGTAAATAATAGTTACTGCTTTTTAGCCCATAGACAAGATTTACATATATACACCTACTCCTATCCCAAAACACAAAGCTGGGTGCAGAAATTTTATCAAAGGAAAAGATAATTGACTTTCAAATCAGTAATTTCATTTGTACATAACAATCCTAAATTTTATTGATTCAAGTTGGTAGAACATCTTGAGTAATAGAACAAATGGATATGTGGAGTGGTTTGCCATTAATTTATAAGTCTTTAAATAAAAAATGAATACTAAGTAAATTCTCGAAAAGACTTTGTACAAGACTTATTGGTTCTTGACCATTGATAATACCTGTCACAGTTGCAGGTACAGGAAGACACCCAAGTAATTTATTTCAGATCTCGGAGATATCCACTCATCAGAGAACCTACTTCAAGGCAAACAAATTAAGTTAAGACAAATTCAGAATATAACTTCGAGAATTAGAGGAAACATTGAATAATGGTAACCAAGATATTGATAAGTTGATGAGAGATCTTGAGATTAAAACCATGGAAATTTCAGCATTAAAACAAGAAATAGAAATATTCAAAACAAATTCTCGAAAATATGTTACTAAGCTAGTGAATGATCTAGAAAAGAAAAATGCAGAACTCTTAACAAAGAAGCAAGAATTCGAAGAGGCATTGAGGTAGAAATCAATGGTTCTAAAGGAGAACTGAAAGAGAAGCCACAATAACTTGAGCATCAGTTGCTATCTTCAGGGGAAACTGTTAAGCAGCATGTGCTAAATGAGCCGAAGCAGTAAACACAAACATATGAAGAGTGGGGTTCAGAAATTAGGGACAAATTGAATCTGAATGTTAAATTGGGGAAGAAAAATTTGGCTAACAGCCACAAAAATTAAATTGCAAGTATAGGAACACACCCCAAATAATTTATTTCAGATCTCCGAGATAGCCGCTCATCAGAAAACCTGCTTCAAGGCAAACAAAAGGAATACATAATAAACTTAAGTTAAGACAAATTTAGAATGTTTCTCTGAGAATTAGAAGAAACATTGAGGAATGGTAACCAAGATATTGGTAAGCTGATGAAAGATCTTGAGAATAAAACCATGGAAATTTCAGCATTGAAACAATAAATAGAAATATTCAAAAAAAGATAATCAAGATGTCACTAAGCTGGTGAATGATCTAGAAAAGAAAAATGCAGAACTTTTAATGAAAATTATAGAGAATGAAACCTTTTTTATAAATAGAAACTTTACATAATCTCATCATTCAAATTGGGTTCCACCCGGTCAACCAAAATAACTAACCCTCACTCCCTCTCTCTATCTTACACTTATTTTTTTAATTAAAAAAATGACGTATTAAAATTATGTTTATGCAAGAATAATTTAATAAGTTGGTACTCCCTTAGATAGACATTGACCCATAGAGCGAGGATCATATCTAAAACGTGGACAAGGGGGGATCGGAATATAATTCCATACTCAATAACACATGAGGCATTGATTCATCAACTAAAAAATGTGGTTGTGTTCAACATGTAAACCTTAAATTTAGCACAGAATATATTTCATTTTAATTCCATAATCAAATTTATCTTGACAAATAAAAATGTTAACAATAATCACAAAGATTTGACCAACCTTTTTATTATGATTCATTCTCCACTAATTTAACTAATCCAATAAAATTTGTTCTCACTCACAAGTTGGGAATGAAGCTGCAGTGTCCAATGTGTGGCCCTATAATAATACATAGCCCTTTCCCTTAGAGTTTGTACACACAAAGAACAATTTAAAAAAAATGATGAAGACTATTCAGAGTCTTATTACCAAGACTACTAGTACGAGACAAGAAGAGTTTCATGTCTCTCAAATGAGTTCTACTAGGAGCACTTCAAAGTATAAAAATCTCTGCCGATACAAATTCAATCCAACTAATTTGGATGCTAAGATTATCCAGATAAAAGTAGAAGATATACATCAAGTGAAATGAAGCTGCTTCAAGATTTATAGCAGCAAATAATAGAACAGAGCTCCGCCAGAGTGGCTTACTTGGGTAAACATTATAATCATAAAAGGAGTATCAGAGAGCTACAACTTTTCAGCTTAGTTAGATGAAGCTAAAACGACAAATGTGTTAATGTCCGTTTATTTATTTACATTATTTCAAATATTACAACTTAGAAAATTTTCAAAAATCCAGGTCTTGAAACTGTCTTAGGAAACTATTGAGCAGCACATGCTAAATGAGCCGAAGCAATAAATATAAACACATCAAGACTCAGGGGTTGAGATATCAGGGAAAAATTACATCTGAGTGTTAAATTGGAGAAGAAAAATTTGGGCAAAATTAATCAAAGAACGTTGTTCAAACCAAAATATAGAAAACACAAATATTAAATTGATGCAAGATTAAATTTTCAACAGCCACCAAAATTAAATTGGGACAAGGGAGAGGAACATACGAATGAGAGGGGAGTCTCTTGCAATCGGCAATGCACAGCAGGGCCAAAGGAGAGAAGGCTGCCAACGATGACACAGGGACAGATGGCTTGGGACGACGCCGACGACTTCACAGACATGCACGGCAGAAGGAGAAGACTCGGACGACCCCTTCTACTTTACCTTCATGCACGGGAGCTACACGGCTGAGGGAAGAGATTGGTGACCGGGATGAACGATGAAGCGGATGCAGTTGGATTGACTGACCTTGGCTCTGACGAAGGGATTTCACGCCAAAAACTGAAGGTTTATGGGGCAAATTAATTTTTGTTTGGGCATTTTAGTGAAACAAAATCCCCCTTCCCCAAGGTTATTTGCTGCAGTGAGAGCCCAACACCACCTCAGGTCAAATTATTTGGAGTGAGGGTTAAATACGCAACAGGAACCGCCTCAATTCAACCAAATTGGGGCGATTTGGGACAACGGCCAGAAAATTTTAGCTGCTAAGTCCCGCGTCTCTTATAGTATGTTGTTGTTGCTGCATTTTTTTTCTCCTTCTCTTTCTATCGATTTTGGAACATTATGTATTTTTCTTTATTATTTGATTATTTTCTCTCAAGAAGAATTATGAGAATATGAAATAAAAAGATAAAGAAGAAGAAGCAGTAGAAGATGAGTAGGAGGAAGAGGAAGAGTTTTGAATTACATAGAACTTATCAGAATAAAAATACACCCAAATATCTTCGTGTTACACCCAAATTTGCTGCAAATACAGAAAATCGTTTCCTCTAATGCTGCATTTTTCTCTTTTTTTTTCTTATTTCTCTCTTTCTTTTAGTTAAATGAATGTAAGTTCATCATCTTCCAAGTAATTTTGCAGCATTACGTGTTTCTTCTTCTTCTTTGTTTGATTTTTTTGTTTTTATTCTCGTTAAGAGAGTAAAACAAGAAGAACTTGAGAAGGTAAAATAAAAAGGAAAAGATAAATAAGAAAAAAGAAGAAGAAGATGGTGATGATGATGAAAAAAAGAAGCATCATCAAAAGATGAGGAGAAAGAAGAGGAAGAGTTTTGAATTATGCAGAACTTATTAGAATAAAAATACACCCAAATATCTTCGTGTTACATCTAAATTTGTTGCAAATACAAAAAAGGTTTCCTCTAAAGCTACATTTTTTTCTTCTTCTTTTTTTCCTTATTTTTTCTTTCTTTTAATTAAATGAATGTAAGTTCATCTTCTTCCAAGTAATTTTACAACATTATTATGTGTTTCTTCTTCTTTTTTGTTTGATTTTTTTATTTTTATTCTTGTTAAGAGAGTAAAATAAGAAGAAACTTAAGAAGGTAAAACAAAAAGGAAAAGATGAATAAGAAAAAAAACAGCAGAAGATGAGAAGGTGGAAGAGAAAGAATTTTGAATTATGTAGAACTTATCAAAATAAAAAAACACCCAAATATCTTCGTGTTACGGCCAAAATTACTACAAATACAGAAAAATATTTCCTCTAATGCTATATTTTTTCTTCTAAATTGAACCACACCTCAGCTACTTGATTGGATTCAAAACAATAATCAATTTCGTTCTGGTTCAATTAACAATCTGAACCTGAATTATTCATTATCTTCAACAACGAGGTAACTCATAATGGAGGAGAATGAGAAAAAGAAAGGAGGAGAAGAAATTTCAATGATAAGAGAAGGAGGAAGAGGAGGAAGAGGAAGAAGAAGAAGAAACGCTCCTATGTGGAGAAAACGCATGAATATAAATGACTTGTAAAAACTTTTATAGAAAAAACCGCTTATATGTGAAAAATAATTCTTAATTTAAATAATTTAGATTTGGAATTTAATACTAAAATTTATGAACTAAAAGAATTATTAAATTATTTCTATTTTAAATTAGAGTACTTATTTAAAACCAATTAGTAAGTTTATAAATAAATAATGTACCTGAAATAATTATATTAGAATACATATAGTTTTCAATTACTATCCTACCTTCTAATTTTATCAAAATACTTATTCTACCCTTACTCTTGTAACCAAACACTAATCCTAATTTTATTATACACTCCCTCCTCATTATCTCCCAGCTACACACCATACACTTTACCCACACTAACACACACATGGTACAAGAATTAGAGAGAGAGAGAGGGGGGTGCCACAAAGAAGAGGAAGGAGAGAGATGTCCCGCCGTCATCGTCATGTGTTGTCGTCGCCCTGAAGCTAATTGGAGGTGCCGCTATCGACAAAACAAACAAAATGCGAGGAAAAAGGGGGGGAGAGAGAGAGAAAGAGAGAGAGAGAGAGAGAGAGAGAGAGAAGAAGGGGAAGGACGCAATGATAGTGAAAGATGCAACCGCTGCTGCCGCTAAGCTCGTCGGAAGCCGCCCCCGTCACCATTTTTGGGTCTGAACAGTTTTGGCATCTCACTTTATCCTTTGAAATTCAGAATGATTGGTATCTATAGGAACTCAGAATTTTAAATAGTGTTATTGATTCTCCTAGTTCAGCATGTTGATTCTTGAACACAGCTACTTTATGAGTCTTGGTCGTGGCCCTAAGCACTTTGTTTTCCAGTATTACCGCCGGATACATAAATACCACAAACACATAACTGGGTGAACCTTTTCAGATTGTGACTCAGCTTTGCTAATGTCCCCAATTAGAGGTATCCAGAGTTCTTGAGCACACTCTTTTTGCTTTGGATCACGACTTTAACCACTCAGTTTCAAGCTTTTCACTTGGACCTTCATGCCAAAAGCACATGGTTAGGGACTACTTGATTTAGCCGCTTAGGCCAGGATTTTATTCCTTTGGGCCCTCCTATCTATTGATGCTCAAAGCCTTGGATCCTTTTTACCCTGGCCTTTTGGTTTAAAGGGCTATTGGCTTTTTCTGCTTGCTTTTTCTTTTTCTTTCTCTTTTTTTCGCCATTTTTCTCACTGCTTTTTCTTGCTTCAAGAATCAATTTCATGATTTTTTAGATTATCAATAACATTTCTCTTTGTTCATCATTCTTTCAATAGCCAACAATTTTAACATTCATAAACTTCACTATAAAAAATATGCACTGTTCAAGCATTCATTCAGAAAATAAAAAGTATTGCCACCACATCAAAATAATTAAACTAATTTCAAGATAAAATTTGAAATCCAAGTACTTCTTGTTTTTTGTAATTAAGCATATTTTTTATTTAAGAGAGGTGAAGGATTCATGGAATTATTCATAGCTTTAAGACATAGACACTAGACATTAATGATCATGTAGTGAAGATACAAACATGGATAAACAAATAAAGCATAAAATTCGAAAAACAGAAGAATAAGAACAAGGAAATCAAAGAACGGGTCCACCTTAGTGATGGCGGCTAGTTCTTCCTCTTGAAGATCCAATGGAATGCCTAAGCTCCTCTATGTCTCTTCCTTGCCTTTGTTTCTCCTCCCTCATAGCTCTTTGATCTTCTCTAATCTCATGGAGAATGATGGAGTGCTCTTGGTGTTCCACCCTTAGTTGGTCCATGTTGTAACTCAAGCCTTCCAAAGAGGTGTTGAGTTGCTCCCAATAATTGTGTGGAGGAAAATGCATCCCTTGAGACATCTCAGGGATTTCATGAGGAATTTTCTCATGCTCTTATTGAGGTCCATGAGTGGGCTCTCTTGTTTGCTCCATCCTCTTTTTAGTGATGGGTTTGTCCTCTTCAATGAGGATGTCTCCTTCTATGTCAATTCTAGCCAAATTGCATAGGTGACAAATGAGATGAGGAAGGGGTAACCTTGCCAAAGTGGAGGACTTGTCAGCCACCTTGTAGAGTTCTAGAGGTATGATCTCATGAACTTCCACTTCCTCCCTAATCATGATACTATGGATCATGATGGCCCGATCCATAGTCACGTCAGATCGGTTGCTAGTAGGAATGATGGAGCGTTGGATGAACTCCAACCATCCTCTAGCCACAAGCTTAAGGTCCGGTCTTCTTAATTGAACTGGATTGCCTCTTGAGTCTCTTTTCTATTGAGCTCCTTCCACACATATATCCATGAGGACTTGGTCCAACCTTTGATCAAAGTTGACCCTTCAAGTGTAGGGGCGTGCGTTTTCTTTCATCATTGGCAAGTGGAACGCCAACCTTACATTTTTTGAACTGAAATCTAAGTATTTCCCCCGAACCATTGTAAGCCAATTCTTTGGATTCGGGTTCATACTTTGATCATAGTTCCTAGTGATCCATACATTGGCATAGAACTCTTGAACCATTAAGATCCCGACTTGTTGAATGGGGTTGGTGAGAACTTCCCAATCTCTTCTTCAGATTTCATGTCAGATCTCCGGATACTCATTCTTTTTTAGCATGAAAGGGACCTCAAGGATTACCTTCTTCTTGGCCACAACTTCATAGAAGTGGTCTTGATGCACCTTTGCGATGAATCTCTCCATCTTCCATGACTCGGAAGTGGAAGCAATTGCCTTCTTTTTCCTCTTTCTAGAGGTTTCTCTGACCTTAGGTGCCATAAATGGTTATGGAAAAACAAAAAAGCAATGCTTTTACCACACCAAACTTAAAAGGTTTTCTCGTCCTCGAGCAAAAGAAGAAATAAAGAAGGGGAAGAAGAAGAAAATAAAGGAGATGAAGGGAGAGATAGGTTCGGCCAAGGGGGTAGGAGAGTGTTTGTGATGTGTGAAAATGAAGGAGTGAAGAGGGGTATTTATAGGGAAAGAGAGGTAGAGTGGCAAAATGGAATTGGGTGGGTTTGGGAGGGAAAAGTGAGTTAGGTGGGATTTTTGGGAAAGAGGGATGGAGGTGATTGGTGAAGGGAATATAGGGAAGAGAATAGGATTTGATAGGTGAGTGGTGTTTTGGGTAGAGTGTTATAGAGATGTGTGAGGAGGAAAGAGAGAGGTGGGGATCCTGTGGGGTCCATAGATCCTGAGGGGTCAAGGACTTCTTATCCCTGCCCCATTTAGGCGTGCAAAAACACCCTTAGATTGCAATTCTGGCGTTTAATGCCAGACTGCTGCCTGTTTCTAGCGTTAAACGCCAGCTTTTATGCCTTTCCTGGCGTTTAACGCCAAGCTGTTGCTTGTTTCTGGTGTTTATCGCAAGGTTGAAGCTCTGTTTTGGCGTTAAACGCCAGTCTGGTGCCCATTTCTGGCGTTAAATGCCCAGAATGGTGCCAGACTGGGCGTTTAACACCTATTCTGCTACTCTTACTGGCGTTTAAACGCCAGTAAGCTTATCCTCCAGGGGGTGCTATTTTTAATACTGTTTTTGAATTTGCTTTGATTTTTGCAGTTGTTTTTGGGACTCCACATGATCATCAACCTAAAGAAAACATGAAATAACATAGATAAATAAAAAATTGGATTGCCTCCTAATAAGCGCTTCTTTAATGTCAATAGCTTGATAGTGGGCTCTCATAGAGCCTCACAGATAATCAGAGCATGGTTGTGGCCTCTCAACACCAAACTTAGAGTTTAGTTGTGGCCTCTCAATACCAAACTTAGAGTTTGGTTGTGGCCTCCCAACACCAAACTTAGAGTTTGAATGTAGATGCTTTGTTTGACTCTGTATTGAGAGAAGCTTTTTATGCTTCCTTTCCATGTGTACAAAAGGAGAACCTTGAGTCTTGAATACAAGGTAGTCCTCATTCAATTGAAGGACCAACTCTCCTCTGTCAACATCAATCACAGCTTTTGCTGTGGCTAGGAAGGGTCTGCCAAGGATGATGGATTCATCCTCATCCTTCTCAGTGTCTAGGATTATGAAATCAGCAGGGATGTAAAGGCCTTCAACCTTTACTAGCACGTCCTCTATTCATCCATAAGCCTGCTTCATTGATTTATCTTCCATCTCTAGTGAGATTCTTGCAGCTTGAACCTCAAAGATTCCTAATTTCTCCATGACAGATAGTGGCATGAGATTTATACCTGACCCTAGGTCACACAGAGCCTTCTCAAAGGTCATGGTGCCTATGGTACAAGGTATTAAGAACCTTTTGGGATCCTCTTTCTTTTGAGGTAATGTCTGCCTAATCAAGTTATTCAGTTCATTGGTGAGCAAGGGGGGTTCATCCTCCCAAGTTTGATTACCAAATAACTTGGCATTCAGCTTCATAATTGCTCCAAGGTACTTGGCAACTTGCTCTTCAGTAATATCTTCATCCTCTTTAGAGGAGGAATAGTCATCAGAGCTCATGAATGGCAGAAGTAGGTTCAATGGAATCTCTATGGTCTCTAGATGAGCCTCAGATTCCTTAGGTTCCTCAATTGGAAACTCCTTTTTGTCTAGAGGACGTCCCATGAGATCTTCCTCACCGGGATTCACATCCTCCTCCTCCTCTCTATGTTCGGCCACACCAAGTAAGGTTATGGCCTTGCACTCTCTTTTTGGATTCTCTTCTGTATTACTTGGGAGAGTACTAGGAGGAGTTTCAGTGACTTTTTTACCCAGCTAGCCCACTTGTGCCTCCAAATTTCTAATGGAGGACCTTGTTTCATTCATGAAACTTAGGGTGGCCTTAGATAGATTAGAGACTATGTTTGCTAAGCTAGAGGGGCTCTGCTAAGAATTCTCTGTCTATTGCTAAGAGGATGATTGAAAAGGCTTGCTATTGCTAAATCTATTTCTTCCACCATTATTAAAGCCTTGTTGAGGCTTTTGTTGATCCTTTCATGAGAAATTTGGATGATTTCTCCATGAGGGATTATAGGTGTTTCCATAGGCTTCACCCATGTAATTCACCTCTGCCATTGCAGGGTTCTCAGGATTATAAGCTTCTTCTTCAGAAGATGCTTCTTTAGTACTGTTGGATACATTTTGCAATCCATTCAGACTCTGAGAAATCATATTCACTTGCTGAGTCAACATTTTGTTTTGAGCCAATATGGCATTCAGAGAATTAATTTTAAGAACTCCCTTCCTCTGAGGCGTCCCATTATTCACAGGATTCCTTCCAGAGGTGTACATGAACTGGTTATTCACAACCATTTCAATGAGTTCCTGAGCTTCTGTAGGCATTTTCTTCAGGTAAATAGATCCACCTGCAGAATGGTCCAATGACATCTTAAACAATTCAGATAGACCATCATAGAATATATCTAGGATGGTCCATTCTGAGAGCATACCAGAAGGACACTTTTTGGTCAGTTGCTTGTATCTTTCCCAAGCTTCATAGAGGGATTCACTTTTTTTCTATCTGAAGGTTTGAACATCCACTCTAAGTTTGCTCAGCTTTTGAGGAGGAAAGAACTTGGCTAAGAAAGCCGTGACCAGCTTATCCCAAGAGTTCAGGCTATCACTAGGTTGAGAGTCCAACCATGTTCTAGCTCTGTCTCGTATAGCAAAAGGGAAAAGCATAAGCTTATAGACCTCAGGATTAACTCCATTGGTCTTAACAGTATCAGAAATATGCAAGAATTCAATTAAGAACTGAAAAGGATCTTCTGATGGAAGTCGATAAGACTTTTAATTCTGTTGCATAAGAGAAACTAATTGAGACTTTAGCTCAAATTTGTTTGCTCCAATGACAGGGATTGAGATGCTTCTTCCATGGAAGTTGGAATTTGGTGCAGTAAAGTTACCAAGCATCTTCCTTGAATTGTTGTTGGGTTCGGCCATTACTTCTTTTTCGAGATTCTTTGTAAGGTTTTCTCTGGTTTGTTCTGCTTTAGCTTCTCTTAGCTTCTTCTTCAGAGTCCTTTCAGGTTCAGGATCTGCTTCAACAAGAATGTCCTTGTCCTTGCTCTTGCTCATATGAAAAAGAAGAGGGCAGAAAAGGAAGAGGAATCCTCTATGTCATAGTATAGAGATTCCTTTATGTGAGTAGAAAAAGAAAAGAATAGAAGAATGACGAAGATAGAAGAGATGAAGAATTCGAACACAGAGAGGGAGAGAGGGTTCGAATTATAAGAAGAAGAGAAGAGTGTTAGTGATTAAATAAATAAATAGAAGAAGGTATGAGAGAGAGTTTTCGAAAATAATTAAAAAGAAAAGGAAAATATTTTTTATTTTAAAATTTAGTTACAATTCGAAAATTAAGAAAGGGAATAAAATTAAAAGTTAAAACAATTTGTTAAATAACGAGATTTTTGAAAAAGAGGAAGGTGGTTTTCGAAAATTTGAGAGAGAAAATTAGTTAGGTAGTTTTGAAAAAGATAAGAATTTTAAAAATCAAACAAAAAGTTAAGTGGTTAATTGAAAAAAAAAGATTTGAAAATCAATTTTGAAAAGATTAGAAGTTAGAAAAGATTTTGAAATTAATTTTGAAAAAGATATGATTTGGAAAAGATTTGTTTGAAAAGATATGATTGAAAAGATATAATTGAAATTTATTTTGAAAAAGATTTTAAAAAGGAATTTAGAAAGATTTGACTTTGAAAATTAAAGTTAATGACTTGACTAACAATAAACTAAAAGATATGATTCTAGAACTTAAAGGTTGAACATTTCTTAACAAGCAAGTAACAAACTTGAAATTTTTGAATCAATCACATTAATTGTTAGTAAAGTTTTTGAAAATTTGAAATGAAATTAAGAAAAAGATTTTAAAAAACAATTTTTAAAATTTTCGAAAAACAAAGGAAAAAAATGAAAAAAGATTTGATTTTGAAAAAGATTTTGAAAAGATAAATTTTTGAAATTGAAATCTTGACTTGACTAACAAGAAACAACATATTTTAAAATTTTTGACTAAGTCAACCCAAAGATTTCGAAAATTATGAGTAAAATAAGGAAAATATATTTTTTTTTATTTTTTGAATTTAATGAGGAAAGAGAAAAACCACAAAATGACTCAACACATAAAAATTTTGGATTAAAGCAAATGATGCATGCAAGAACACTATAAATGTCAAGATGAATACCAAGAACACTTTGAAGATCATGATGAACATCAAGAACTTATTTTTGAAAAATTTTCAAGAAAGGAAAAATATGAAAAACACCAAACTTTGAAATTTTTAATGTTTAGACTCTAAGGATTCAAAAATGCATATGAAAAACAAGAAAAGACACAAAACAAGAAAATTTTAAGATCAAACAAGGAGACTTATCAAGAACAATTTGAAGATCATGAAAAATACAATGCATGAATTTTCGAAATTTTTTTTGAAAAATTAAAACATGCAATTGACACCAAACTTAAAAATTGACACTAGACTCAAACAAGAAACACAAAATAATTTTGATTTTATGATTTCATAAATTTTTTTTGGATTTTTCAAAAATTATTTTGGAAAAACAAAAAAGAAGAAAAAAATTTGGAAGATTTTTGAAAACTTTTTGAAAATAAAATAGGGGTTGAAACAAAAAGAAAATTACCTAAACTGAGAAACAAGATGAACCGTCAGTTGTCAAAACTCGAACAATCCCCGGCAATGGCATCAAAAACTTGGTGCACGAAATTGTGATCTCAATGGCGCCAACAACTTGGTACGCACAATTATAATCTCAACTCTTTTTCACAACTTCGCACAATTGACCAGCAAGTGCACTGGGTCGTCCAAGTAATAAACCTTATGTGAGTAAGGGTCGATCCCACGGAGATTGTCGGCTTGAAGCAAGCTATGGTCAACTTGTAAATCTCAGTCAGGCGGATTCAAATGGTTATGGATTTTGATAATTAAAAGATAAATAAACATAAAATAAAGATAGAGATTCTTATGCAATTCATTGGTGGGAATTTCAGATAAGCGTATGGAGATGCGTTATTCCTTCTGAATCTCTGCTTTCCTACTGTCTTCATTCAATCCTTCGTACTCCTTTCTATGGCAAGATGTAGGTTAGGCGATCACCGTTGTCAATGGCTACCGTTAGTCCTCTCAGTGTGCCGTCACCGCACGGCTAATCATCTGTCGGTTCTCACTCATGTTGGAATAGGATCCATTGATCCTTTTGTGTCTGTCACCACGCCCAACACTTGCGAGTTTAAAGCTCGTCATAGTCATCCCATCCCAGGTCCTACTCGGAATACCACAGACAAGATTTAAAATTTTTGGATCTCAAGAATGCTACCAATTGATTCTAGCTTATACCACAAAGACTCTGATCGTGAACCAGAAGGCTAAGAGATATGCATTCAAGCTTGTTTGCATGTAGAACGGGTGTGTTTGTCAGGAACACGTTCATAAGTGAGAATGGTGATGAGCGTCACATAATCATCACATTCATCATGTTCTTGTGTGCGAATGGATATCGTAGAATAAGAATAATCTTGAATTGAATAGAAAAACAATAGTACTTTGCATTAATACTCGAGGAACAACAAAGCTCCACACCTTAATCTATGGTGTGTAGAAACTCCACCGTTGAAAATACATAAGTGATAATGGTGTTCATTGGCTTTGGCCCCAGAGAGGGAATCAGAATAACCAAGACGTAGGTCTAAGGACTAAATGTCCAAAGATGTGAGTACAATAGTAAAAAGTTCTATTTATACTAAATTAGTTACTAGGGTTACAGAAATAAGTAAATGATGCAAAAATCCACTTCTGGGCCAACTTGGTGTGTGCTTAGGCTGAGCATTAAAGCTTTCGTGTGTAGAGGCTTTTCTTGGAGTTAAACGCCAGTTTGTAGCCTGGTTTGGGCGTTTAACTCTAGCTTGTAACCTGTTTCTGGCGTTTAACGCCAAAATAGGGCAGGGAGTTGGCGTTTGAACGCCCGTTTGCATCATCAAAACTCGAGCAAAGTATAAACTATTATATATTGCTAGAAAGCCCTGGATGTCTACTTTCCAACGCAATTTAAAGCGCGCCCTTTGGATTTCTGTAGCTCCAAAAAATTTATTTTGAGTGCAGGGTGGTCAGAATCCAACAACATCAACAGTCCTTTTTCAGCCTCTGAATCAGATTTTTGCTCAGGTCCCTCAATTTCAGCCAGAAAATACCTGAAATCATAGAAAAACACACAAACTCATAGTAAATTCCAGAAATATGATTTTTGTATAAAAACTAATAAAAATATACTAAAAAGTGACTAAATCATCCTAAAAACTATCTAAAAACAATGCCAAAAAGCGTATAAATTATTTGCTCATCATCCCTTCTCGTCTCCCCGTCAGTCTTGTCGTTGCCGCTTTTCTGCTCTGCACTGTGTCTCACCGTCATTGCTTCTCTGTTTCACGTTACCGAAATTCCCAATTTGAATTTCTCTGTCTCGCTTGCTCTATGCTATATTTTCCTCTCCTTCAGTGGCAATCCAGATAACGTAAAACCTCCCCTTAATCCTCTTCAATAATGTTCAATTTGTTGTAATTGTATTACATTGTTTTCTTCTTTATTTTGTTCAGAATATACATATGATATATTATTGATGATTCTGTTGAGTTTTGAGATATTCATTTGCTAAAGTTTTATTTGAATTCAGTAAGTTTATGTTGAATTAATTCTGCTAAGATTGAGTTATAAATTTGTTTTTTTAAGTTTAATATATTAATTATGCTGAGATTGATATTGAATTAATTCTACTGAGATTGAGTTATAAATCTAATTTGTTTTACTTGTTATTTTGGTAAATTGTTATTTTGCTGTCACTTATTCAAAAGAGAAATATTGCTACAATTCTGCATTGGATTTACTATATGGCTTTAAAATAAAGGTTGGATGAAGATCGGACAAGGAGATAGTTTAATCATAGGAAAAAAGAATGAAGTTAAGAAGTAAAGAACAAAAAGATTACCTAATTTATGAAAATGGAAAATTCAGGAATGGAAACCTAATTTATAAAGGTTATTCATGCTTTTATATTGTGTTTTTTTTAGTTAATTTAATTGTTCATTTTTTGTGTATTCTGAGCTTTTTACTGTGATGTGGAATTGCTTCTTCTTGTTCAAATTGAAGACTATATTGATTTCTTTTTCTCCCTGTATCATACTAAAATTTGTGGCCTTAAATTTAGGTAGCCTATAATGGATGAATATCTTCTGTTATATCTGGAACTGATATTGTTTGACCAAGCTTAGAAGTTGCTAATGTGTTATATATACATGAAGATTGAGAATCTTAAATGAAAGAACCAAGCTTCGACTAATTTTAGTTCAAACAATGCTTTAATTGCTCTGCACCTTATCTCGCAATATATGCCACTTTGAATTTTTAATAATTTTATGTTATATTTAATTGAACCGGTTTAACCACGGTTCGACCTCGATTGAACCATTGAACTATTAAACCAGTTACTAGACTGGTTTATTGACCGGTCCGGTTCTCACAACCTTGGTTTTTAGAATCAAAAGTTTTGTTTATTGTGTTTTTGAGTTAATGATTTGCTAGTGGTAGAAGACTTGATATGAGGATTTGGACACCGTAATGAATATTTGTTCTTTGTTCTAATCAAAACATTGATTTTTTTTTCGGGATTCTGCTAGTGCTACTATTGAAATTTGAATCATTGAATGATTACTGATTAGTTGATTCATTTTAGTCTTGTTTTTGTTCTTTGTATTGTTCTGTGTTCTTGCTTTGAATGATTAGCTCTGCTCATTACTGTTGTACTGTGTTGTGCTAAAAAATTTGAGACTGAAATTGTCCTCAAAGCCTAAAATTTTGATAATCCTTGTTAATCTTTGAGAAGTTTGTTGTTGCTGCTGCGTAATTTTTTTATTGTGTTTTAATTGTTTGTGTTGTGGCTCTGCTTTGTTTTATTGTGTTATCCTAGTAAATGTTTGCACAAAAGGTGAAACAAAGAACAAAAAGCTTCACATATTTTGCATTTGCTTGCAGTTTAATTTCAAGGA
Source organism: Arachis hypogaea (assembly GCF_003086295.3). Classification (NCBI taxonomy): domain Eukaryota; kingdom Viridiplantae; phylum Streptophyta; class Magnoliopsida; order Fabales; family Fabaceae; genus Arachis; species Arachis hypogaea. Next base: position 64,311,096 of record NC_092041.1, on the reverse strand, counting down.
TAGCTCTGTGAAATTGGTGTATGTACCCCAGCCACATCCTCGGGCAATTGCTTCTCTATCTTGGAAAACAATTGTCAAAGTGGCCTTTGGGAAAAATCACACAGGTGCTTCTATTTTTCATTCTTGATCTCAATTATTTAATCTTTTCTTTCATCTACTCATTATTTCTTTTTGAATGTTTAGTGGCGGTGGATAAGAATGGCTTTGTCTACTTGTGTGTAATTCTTTATTTTCTTAGTTCAATATCTTAGCTCTGGAAAATAAGTTATAACTTAAGATTATCCATTTTACAGCTAGGGATTTGGCAGTTATGGAAGGTTTGTGCATAATTTTCTGATTGGTTATCAATGTTCTATAAAATACAAAGAAATCACAACAATCAGATGATTCAATTCAAATTGGTTTTGTTTATTTATTTGGCTGGTTTTGTGAATTCTGTGTGTACTGCATGTATGCTTGACATAAACTCAATTCCCTTCATTGTCTTATATATATATATATATATATATATATATATATACACTCAAAGATATGTCTAAAGTCTAAACAAATTTGTTGCATAAAGATTTTGATCTTTGCATAAAAATACTTGAGATCTCTGTATTTTAGAGTCTGAGTAGTGAGAGCGTAAAAGGAAAGGGGATCTTGACCAGTGTGAACGCTTGGATGGCGATAGAAATATAACCAGCAGACTTCTTGCAGTTAAGGTGATTGTCATATTACTAATAGTAAACTATACTTTTTTTCATAAATACTATTATCACTTCTCATTAGTAACACTTTTCATGTTTCATGGCAATATACTAGGACAACAGAGGGAAGCAAGCTTGATTCTACCAATGCCCATAATGCAGAAGACAATCAATTATCTACTTTTTCTGCTAGATCAGCCCTTTGTTGAGAGGTTTCTTAGTGCATATAAATTCTTGTTGAATAGTATGAGAGCAATTAGAATGGACCTGAGAATGCAGCACATCTTCTATCAAGGGGCTATTCTATGCTTGAACAGATGGTAATTTTTTATTTTTAACAAAAGTATAATAAAACCTTATTTTTCTCTTATTGAAGTGGAAATAATATCTATTTTTTTTGCAAGTTCCTTATATGCTATATTGATTAAGGCTCAATACAAATATATATTGTGGCTATTTACAGATACAGTAGTTTCATATTTATTTGTTAGTAAAATAATTTTCTAAAGGTTTTGATACCTTTTATCAAGAACCCACATCTGCTTGTTGATGTTTGTAAAAATAATATCTAGTGATGGTTAAAAGTTTAAAACTTACGAGGCTGTTGCTTTTTGTGGTTTCAAATCCAATTACACATCATTGCAATGCATGAATTATATGAATACATAAAGAGAAGGATTTTCTATGGGCTTTGATGCTCACTTCAATATTGAACATATGAACATAACTTCGGTTGAATTGTTTCAGATATATGATGATCACAGAAAGAAAGGAATAATTGTGCCTACCAAAAAATTGTTTGGAGGATATTATGCTCTCCTTAAATTGGATAAGCATCTTGGTTATAAAGTAAGTTGTCCTTGTTGTGCTCTTATCTTAAATGTTTCATTGGCAATAGAAAAATCTAATAAAATAAGTAAGTTATCCTAGGTTAAACGTGCAAAGCTATTCCTTAATCTCGCTAAGATGAATCTAGAGACAAGGCAGACTCCAAAAGTTCTACTTGCCTGCGATGTAGCAAGGTTTGTAATTTCAAATGAAAATTAAATTAGCTACTTTTTTTACCTTAGCTTGATTATTATTAGGGGTATAGTGATTTCATTTGATTTTTACTTTAGCTTGATTATTGGGTCTTTATTGATTAATCAATTAGTTAATTAATTAATTCAAGACAATTGTTTTTGTTCTATTCTTGATTTTCTTTGTTCTTGCTATAGTTTGTGTTCTTTACTGCTATTTATTTGTTGTTCTTGGCTTCTTGCTATTGTTTGTTTATTCTTGATTTTCTGTTCTTAATTTTGTTGTTCTTCACTTTTGCTAAATTTTTATGTTAATTTTTAATTTGTTATTCTTCACTATTGGTTGATTTTAGTGTTATTTTGTTTGAATTTGTTAGTTTTTATTTTAATTTATTGGTTCTATTATTTTTTGTTCTTGATTTTATTTTTTTTATCTTCATTGCTATTCTGATAGCTACTATTTTTTGCGTTTAATTTATTATTATTCTATTTTTGATTTTGATTAACTGGTGTGCTATTATTTACCGATGTTATTTTTTTGATATTTTGCAATTTGATTCCAGTATAAATGACAATAATGGTGAAACTGAAGCTGAAATTGGTGGACATGTTCTTTGTGCAATTGATATGCCAAGTCTTAGGTGTTGTTTGTATTTTTCATTGTTTTTTAATTTTCAATGTGCAATGAGGAACTGAGATGTAATGTATAATGAATTTTATAGAAGTAGGAACACATTTGTGTAGCCAGATTGAAACATCTCTAAAAAAGTAAGTGAATACTTACTTTTCCATTATATTATAAATGAGCTTTTTTCTATTATTTTATTAATTAAGTCATATTATTGAGAGCTATTAAAAAGATAGAGTAGGCATTTGATCAAGCCCAAAGGCTTGGTTATTATCAGGTTACGCTTTAATACATAATTTCTTAAAACATGGTTTGAACTTTTTTAAACATGTATAATTTTGATAAACTCATTTGTTCTGTATGTGATATAATTTTTTTTAGTTCAATGACTAAAATAAAAAATGAGGTTTATTTTAGTATAGCGACATACTATTGATGATGGTGGCAAATTAAAGATTCTATTGCGACTGAAACATTCGTGAGATACCTATCGATTTGTTACTATTTATAAAGGAATTTGCGATGACATTTTGTGATAGTATTGCAACTAATTGACTATATATTATTTCCTAGCAAATTAGTGACTATTTCATAACTCTACTTTATTATTTCGAATAGCTTTGGTTTAGCGACAAAATTCCTACAAATTTGATTAAGGATTTTCAAAGATTAGCTATAGATTTGCTATAAAATGTGACAGATTTACAACCATATTAGCAAACAACTTACGACGAGCTAGGTTCGGAAAAATTCCTCGCTAATTAGCATAAACTAATCTTTCTATTTTGTCTACGAAGTTAGCTTCTATTTAGCAATGAGTCTGCTATAGTAGAGTTTGTCGCTAATTAACGACTATCGTTTAGTCCATTTCTTCTATGGAATTAGCTTTTACTTTTAATGTTTGATTTGCGACTATCTAATTGGTAGCTAAAAAACTTTTCGATGAATTAGTGACTATTGTGTTTGCCTCACTGCTCTGCGACTTAAAATTAGCGAGGAAAGCATTAGTTGCTAGGCGGTAGCTAATCCGTCACAAATCATATTTTGTGTTAGATTAGCGATGATTTTACGACTCTTTTTGTAAAAGCTAATCAGCCATATTCTTGTAGTGGAGAAGAAAAGGAGGGGAGAATGTGGTTGGAGAAAGAGGAGGTCATCTCTCCCGCCACTATAGTCATCGACACCACCACTGCTTCCAGAGGAGGCGGCTAGAACTGGAGGTGTTTGCCCCTGCTACTTCATTATGCTTTACTCTGTCATGGCTCTATTCTCCACCATACTAAAGTTGTTGCAAGATGGTGTTATTCTTACTATTTTAAATGCTTGGATCCGCTACTGTCTAAGCTGCTAGTGTTGGTCTGTTTTGCCTTATTTTTCTTAGTACGATTGATTTTTTGTTTCATTACCATTGTTGTTATTGTTGTGAGTATTATAATTATTATGGTTGCTGTTGACATTGTAACTACTGCTCTAATTACTGGCATTGTTGGTGCCCTGAGGGAGTTAGTGATGCTGCCACCACGGGATTAGAATAGAGAGTTGTCGTATTAGTAATTTCTACAAGTTTCGGCTAATTGAGATAAGGGATGTTTGTTTTACAAATTTAAAATGCTTTGAAAGTTTAGCAAAAAGGTGCATTTAAGTTGATTAATATTTTATGGCTGAATATCTTTATTAAAGTTTAATTAATTAAAATTTGATCATTCATTATTGTTTTTAGTAATTAAATATGATTGAGAATGGGTTGAAAATGAATAAATAACCCTGATAATAAAATTTAGTAGTAACAATGCTTGAAGCCTCTTGGTAGGTGGATTAGAATTTGAACCTTTATTTGTTGTCTTAATGATTAAAAAATTAATAACATAAAGACAATTAAAGATAACAAATCGAAAATATTTATGTTAATACATTATGTGTTATTTGAACATTTGAAAAGGATTGAAAAATATTTAGTTTGAATGGAACCTTTAAAGAGTGGAGAAATTCGAGCTTTAGAAAAAATTTTGCCAAAATTTGTATAAAACTTTAAATGAAATTGAAATAAAACTGATGAGAATTATTGTTGCATTCATAAAGGTTAGAGACTTTGTCTTGGAGTTTAATTTGATTAATTCTAATTAGAGAATTATATTTTGGGAGAGTTTTAAACTTAAAATAGAGTTGAAGTTAGTTTGAAAACTTGGTTAAACAAAATAAGTGTTTTGGGCTTTGTTAATTTGTGAAGTTGATTAATGATATGTGTTCAGGAAGGCATTTTCATCATGTTAGAGACAAGGGATAGAATGGTAATTTTTTCATATTCAAGGATATGAATACTAGAAGAACTATACCATACCGATCATGGACATCAAGGAGACCAATAGTTCATCTCAAAAATAGTGGTGCTAAAATGGCGGCAGCTCACAAGGCCCATTGGGCTAAGTCAAGACAGCAAGAAGTCAAATAATGCTTTCTAAATTCAGTGGGAGGCATAATTTATCATTGAAATTTGAATTTTTAGGCCTTTGTTTTAGTTTGTTTTACAGTTAAAGTTTGTTAGAAGGTTTGTTTTAGTTTTGATTTGCTTAATAATATTTTTAGAAATTTTAAATTTAAATCAAATCTGATCTAATCCATTAAGATCAAATATGAATTAAATTTTAAAATCTTATCTTTTAGTTAGTTTGTTAGGGGACCTATTTAAACACCTTTGGAGAGACCATTTACACAAATTTTTTATGAATAAAATTTTCTTAGTGCTTTTTGCACATTTGTTTTAGTGTAATTAAGTGAGGTGAGTGATTTGCTTTGCTTGTTGCATGAAAAAGATTGATGTATCCAACACTATGGTGATATGCGTAGTGGTTTCTTTCAGTTTTCATCCATCTGATCTAGGTTGTCAATGACAAGTTCTTTGAAGGTCTAATAGGGAATTCCTTCCGGTGATCTAGGTTGCTAAGAACAGGCTTTTTAGAGGTCTAGTATGAAACCCTTCCAATGACCTAGGTTGCTAAGAACAGGTTTCTTAGAGATCTAGTAGAAAAACCCCTTATCTATCCTTTATGTTTCTATTACTTTTGTGGCATTCCCTTATTTTACTGAGGATCGTGTGGTTCTCACCACCCTATATCCTAATATTTTTCAAAGGATGGAGAGGAAGATCCTTTGAGCTTTGATAAGCAGATACCTTGCGAATTCGGATTTATTTTTCTTATATGTTTCCTCTCTATTATTGCTATAAATTTTTGTAAGAATGACAGAAATTGTAGCTATATAATATATGTTTGTATATTACTATTATAAATTGTTCTTGTAAATATAGAATATTATGTTCAAGTGATTGTATTTATTTATATTTATATGATCTTAAAAAAATGTCTTTTATTTTTAGCTTCGTTTTTGAAGGTTATCAATGGCCTAGAGAAGAAAGGTTAAATATATGGCTTCCTTTAAACTTGTACACTTTTTAACCTCAAACTGAGCTTAGATCAGAGTTTCTGTTGAGTTTGCAAAGTGATGATAAAGGAGACAATTTAGTTTTGTCTCTTCACAATTGATCAGCAATAGAGTAAGCAAGTTACTTTAGAATTCTCTAAGCTATTATGACTTCTAAGAGATAAATTAATTAGGAGATAAATTCATTTTGTTTATTATCGAATGAAAAAATAGAAAATAGAACAGAGAAGAGAAAATGACACAGCTATGTATCATGGTTCAACCACCTTGTGCAATGTGGCCTACATTCAATCTTTATCACAACTGTGGTGAAATTTCCACTATCTTTATCAAAGATTACAAACACCAATTCTCAAGGATTCAACCCAACCCATCATGGAAAAACCAAACTTCGACTCAAGCTTGATTTGCCTAGGTTCACTACATAGACTTTCAACCACTAAGTGCTCACCCAACTTAGCAAGAAAATTCTCTCACGATCATGAATACCAAACAGAAATACATACAAAAGAGATTGAAATAATTTTGACTTTTCTCCATGATAACTCTTTTTTCTTTTTCTCTTAATGACTTTTACTGATACCTCACATAATGCCTTTTTCTATTGATAAGAAACAAAGAAAGATAAAACTGAAGAATAGAAAATTCAATGTTTAACCATAAAGGAAGAGAGGTGGTGCACAAAATTGTGATCATCAACAATGGCTCCAAAGGCTTGGTGCTCTCAAACATGAATCACACTTTGTCACAACTCTGCACAACTAACCAGCAAGTGTACTGGGTCGTCCAAGTAATACCTTACGTGAGTAAGGGTCGATCCCACAGAGATTGTTGGTATGAAGCAAGCTATGGTCGTCATGTAAATCCCAGTCAGGCGGATTTAAATGGATTAAGAGATTATTAGTTTAAATAAAGATAATAAAATAAACAAAAAATAAAGATAAAGTTACTCATGTAATTCAATGGTGGGAATTTCAGATAGGTGTATGGAGGTGCTGTGTTCCTTCTGAATCTCTGCTTTCCTACTTCTTCTTTCTAATTTTTCATCACTCCTTTCTATGGCAAGCTGTATGTAGGGCATCACTGTTGTCAATGGCTACATCCCATCCTCTCAGTGAAAATGGTCCAAATGCTCTGTCACAGCACGGCTAATCATCTGTCGATTCTCAATCAGGTTGGAATAGAATCCAGTGATTCTTTTGCGTCTGTCACTAACGCCCAGTCTTCAGGAGTTTGAAGCTCGTCACAGTCATTCAATCCTGGAATCCTACTCGGAATACCACAAACAAGGTTAGACTTTCCGGATTCCCATGAATGCCGCCATCAATTCTAGCTTATACCACGAAGATTCTGATCAAGGAATCCAAGAGATATGTGCCCGGTCTAAGGTAGAACAGAAGTGGTTGTCAGTCACGCGTGTTCATAGGTGAGAATGATGATGAGTGTCACAGATCATCACATTCATCAAGTTGAAGTGCAACGAATATCTTAGAACAAGAATAAATCGAATTGGATAGAAGATAGTAGTAATTGCATTAAAACTTGAGGTACAGCAGAGCTCCACACCCTTAATCTATGGTGTGTAGAAATTCTACCGTTGAAAATACATAAATGAAAGGTCCAGGCATGGCCGAATGGCCAGCCCCCAGATCTAAGAACTAAACGTCCAAAGATTGAATAATACAATCAAAGATATCTAATAAACTAGTAAAAAGTTCTATTTATACTAAACTAGCTACTAGGGTTTACAGAGGTAAGTAATTGATGCATAAATTCACTTCCGGGGCCCACTTGGTGTGTGCTTGGGCTGAGCTTGATCTATCCATGAGCTGAGGCTTCTCTTGGAGTTGAACACCAAGTTGTAATGTGTTTTGGGCGTTCAACTCTGGTTCGTGACGTGTTTCTGGCGTTTGACTCCAGAATGCATCATGGAACTGGCGTTGAGCGCCAGTTTACGTCATCAAATCTCGAATAAAATATGGACTATTATATATTGCTGGAAAGCTATGGATGTCGACTTTCCAACGCCGTTGAGAGCGCGCCATTTGAAGTTCTATAGCTTCAGAAAATCCATTTCGAGTGCAGGGAGGTTAGATTCCAACAGCATCAGTAGTCCTTTGTCAGCCTCTTATCAGAGTTTGGCTCAGGTCCCTCAATTTCAGCCAGAAAATACCTGAAATCATAGAAAAATACACAAACTCATAGTAAAGTCCAGAAATGTGAATTTATCATAAAAACTAATGAAAACATCCCTAAAAGTAACTAGATCATACTAAAAACTACCTAAAAACAATGCCAAAAAGCGTATAACTTATCCGCTCATCAAGAAGATTAAGCCCGAAAGCTTTGAAGACCCAAATAGTATGCTCACTCTCCTTGTTTCAATTTCTATTCGTCTACCCTTTTAAATAAGAGTAAAGTTTCCAAAACTTAAGCTTAGTTGAACATCTTTAACTTTGTTCTTCTTCCCCAAAATTTAGATTAGAGACGTAGAGGAGAGATGGGACAACAACGGTGATTGGAGTTGGCTTGAATCCTTACCTAGCTGCTTCTCATTCTTTCTTTTTTTTTTTACTTCAAAAAACTTAACCATTGATCAATTTTTTAGTCCTAAGTTTCAATTATGACCTTTAATTTATAGCAGAGATACATAAGCTCTATTTTTTTTCTTCTTATTCGAATGGTGTATGCAGGAAAAAGGCAGCTTCAATAAGCTACAATGGTAGCATGAAGATGAAATTTGCTATGGTGATTCTTCTTCTGATTCAACCTTTGATTTAATCTTTGCTTTTGGCTTCAACTCTTTACTCTTCTCTCTCTTTCCTTTTCACAGTCAAGACTTGGTGATTTGCCTTTTTCTTAATGCTTGAACCTATTTTGAACATTCCTTTTTTGCTTCTGAAAGTTCTCTTTCTTCGTTAATTTATGGTAGGTCACGTGGATTACAATCAGAAGAGAGAAGAGATTTTTGGTTTTAGAGTGTTGGGCACATTGGACATGGGCCAGCAATGAAGATGAGTGCTGTGTATGGACATTTGGGCTTGTTATTGAATATATTATTTTTTTTGCACAATAAACACATAAATCAGCAACACTTTTGGATTTTTAACTCAGAATTATAATATTTGTTATCATCAAATTATTATTTTTGTTAATTTTCTAAAACTTAACCGTTTTTAAAGGCTCCTACATATTATATTTATATATAAATAAGTCACCTTAACGTCCTCGCTACTAGAATAGTGCAACCAGCAACATGACATTCTAGTGGTGAGGGTGTTATAGCAAACATGGCAAACACAAAGGCAATACCAAACCTCATTATTTCTTCACTAAAGCACTAAGCTCCAGGTGAATTAAGTTGAAAATCTCCAATAATATGCTATAATCACCAGGCCAAATATATCATATGTCATGAACAAGGTCTCAGAATATTGATACGGAATTTTACAATTTTACATAACTACCGACAAGTGCACCAAGTCGTACCAAGTAATAAATACACAATGAGTGAGTGTCGATCCCACGAGGATTAAGGAATTAAGCAAGCAATGATTGATTGTGTATTCTAGTCAGGCAATTCATAGTTTGATTAGGAACAATTGATAATAGAGATATGAAATGTAAATGATTTAAGCAATAAACAAATGGAAGCAATAAATGACTTGAAAATAAAGAACATAAATATAAATTACTGAGAATTTAAATTGATAGAATGTAAATATTGGAAAGATAAATTGCAAGAATGAAAAAAAAAGCAATGTAAATGAGCATTAATTGAAAGCAATTAAAAAAGAAAGGGAATAAGAGAATAAGGAAATATCACTGGGGTATAGAGATATTGAATTCTCTGGATTAAATAGTTTTTCATCTCAACTTCAATTATACAATCAATGATCTCTTGGCAAATTATAAGTGATTGAATTCTAATGTCTTGGTAATTCAAGCTCTCTTAATGTGATTAATTGCTAATTCCTTTATCTAATTTCTCATGAGAAGAGATGAAGATTAATCTCTGATTTAGAGCCACACAATTTCAATAATCAATCTATGAGTTGATTATACATCACATATCAATCCCAAAATCCAGAATCACCAAATTGAGAGAAAGATCTTCTAACTCAATTCCTATGATCCCTTTCTCAAGTTCTCATAGGATTTAAATGAGATTCAAACTATCTTTCAATAGATTTGAATTCTTGGAATGAAAAATGAAGATTCTTTATAAAGAAGCAAATGAAAGATGAATTGAAGATGAAGAATAAATCACAATTGATCCATTAAATTCAATAGAGCTCTTTTCCCAATGAAAAGGGAATTAGTCACTCATGGCTTACAAAATGTGAAAGATAAGAATATGAGAAGAGTGGAATCAAAGAAATCAAAGTTAGTCCCCCTTTCCCCAATGAAAAGGGAATTAGCCACTCATGGCTTACAAAATGTGAAAAGTGGAATAGAAGAAGAGGGGAGGAAGAGAGATCTGAGAGCCCCCCTCCTCTCAAATGTCTAATTCATCTTCTATTTATAACCTATCTAAATCACTAATTGATGAGCGGATAATTGATACGCTTTTTGGCATTGTTTTTATGTAGTTTTTAGTATGTTTTAGTCACTTTTTATTATATTTTTATTAGTTTTTATGCAAAAATTACATTTCTAGACTTTAATATGAGTTTGTGTGTTTTTCTGTAATTTCAGGTATTTTTTGGCTGAAATTGAGGGACCTGAGCAAAAGTCTGATTCAAAGGCTGAAAAAGGACTGCAGATGCTGTTGGATTCTGACCCTTCTGCACTCGAAGTGAATTTTCTGGAGCTACAAAAACTCAATTGGCGTGATATCAATTGCTTTCAAAAGTATACATCTTGGACTTTTCAACAATGTATAATAGTCCATACTTTGCCTGAGATTTGATGGCCCAGACTGGCGTTAAAACGCCCACTAGAGACCCTTTTTTGGCGTAAAACGTCAAAACTGGCACCAGAACTGGAGTTAAACGCCCAAACTGGCATCCAAGCTGGCGTTTAACTCCAAGAATGGCCTATGCACGTGAAAGCTTCAAAGCTCAGCCCAAACACATACCAAGTAGGCCCCGTAAGTGGATTTCTGCACTATCTGCACTTAGTTACTTATTTTCTGTAAACCCTAGTAATTAGTTTAGTATAAATAGCACTTTTTACTATTGTATTAGGGGGTTTATGCCATTTTTCACATTTGGGAGGCTGGCCATTTGGCCATGCTTAGACCTTTTTCTCTTATGTATTTTCCAACGGTAGAATTTCTACACCTCATAGATTAAGGTGTGGAGCTCTGCTATTCTTCATGAATTAATGCAAGTACTATTGTTTCTCTTTCAATTCACGCCTACTTCTTCTCCAAGATATACTCTCGTTCTTAATTTAGTTAAGTCAGAATGAAGGGGTGACCCGTGACAATCACCCACTATCTTCATTACTCGCTTAACCAAGAACCGCGTGCCTGACAACCACAAGCGGTCTACATGATGTTCAATGTAGTCATTGGACGACAGTTGGAGTATAATCTCTTGGGTCTCTGATCCACGGATTTGACTCGCCTCTCCTGACAATAGAGCATTCGAATCCGTGAGATTAGAACTTTTGTGGTATAGGCTAGAACCAATTTGCAGCATTCCTGAGATCTGAAAAGTCTAAACCTTGTTTGTGGTATTCCGAGTAGGATCTGGGATGGGATGACTGTAACGAGCATCAAACTCGCGAATGTTGGGCGTAGTGATAGTGCGCAAAAGGATAGAGAGATCCTATTCTGACACAAGTAAGAATCGACAGATGATTAGCCGTGCGAAAACCGTACTTGGACCATTTTCACTGAGAAGATAGATGGTAGCCATTGACAATGGTAATCCACAAACGTACAACTTGCCATGGAAGGGAGCACACATGATTGGATGAAGACAATAGGAAAGCAGAGGTTCAAAAGCAACAAAGCATCTCCAAACGCTTATCTGAAATTCCCACCAATGAATTACATAAGTATCTTTATTTTATTTTATGTTTTATTTATCTTTTAATTATCAAAACCTCATAACCATTTGAATCTGCCTGACTAAGATTTACAGGATGACCATAGCTTGCTTCAAGTCGACAATCTCTGTGGGTGATGATTGGTTTTTTTGATGGTATAGAATTTCACAAATGAATTCTCGTTGCAAGTATAGTTTCTAAACCAATCAATAATCCTTTCATACAAAAAGTTGTTTGTCACTAGTACGAACCCCTATTATAAACCGAAGTATTGAACCTCGGGTCGTTCTCCCTAGGAATTACAATAAAGTGTCTTGTTATTGGTTGTGAGTTATTTTGGGGTTTTTGAGATTTTAGACAAGAAATATAAATGGCAAAGGAAATAAACTAACAACTAACAAAGCTCTTGGCAAGATATGAGTACTAGAAGTCCTATCCTAGTTATCCTCCTCAATTGTGATAACAAATTGTCCATTACTCCCACTTAGTTAAACTCTAACCATGGAGGAAAGTCAAGTGGATGAATCAATTTGATTCCTCAAGTCCTAATCAACTCCAAAAGGAAAGACTAGCTTTAGAGGCATTCAAATCAATTAGCAATTTCTAATTATCAATCAACAAAGGAATTAGATAACTCAAGAGTCACTAATTACTCTACCTAGGCCAAGAGGAACAAAACCTACACTAAAATCCAACCAAGCATTTCATCAAACACTTGGAAGGCACAAAAGAAAAGTATAGTAAATTGACAACAAGAATGAAATCTAACAACAATTATTGAAAGGAATTAACAACAACAATAAAAAAAAACACATTTATTATGAATTACCTTGATTGAATTGAAAGATAGTAGAAGAAACAAAAGTAGATCTACAACAAAACACAAGAACAACATAAAAGAGATTACAAAAAAAGAATAGAAGAAGAATGAATGTAACTACAAGGAATTGAGAAGATAGAAGTAGAAGAAGATGAATCTAAATCTAGATCTAAGAACTAAACCTAATCCTAATCCTAATCCTAGAGAGAAGTGAGAGCTTCTCTCTCTAGAAACTACTTCTAACTACTTCTAAAACTAAACTAAACTAATGGTAACTAACTTGTTCATCCCTCTTCAATCCTTGGCTTAAATAGCATCAGAAATGAGTTAGATTGAGCCCATAAGGCTTTAGAACTCGCTGGCCACGTATTGCTTTAAGTGGATCATATGGCAGCAACGATGCGTGCACGTACAGTGCACATTCGCATCACCATACGTGAAGCAACTATGGAAAATCTTATATCGTTTTGAAGCCCCAGATGTTAGCTTTCCAACCCAACTAAAACCGCATCATTTGGATCTCTATAGCTCAAGTTATGGTCAATTAAGTGCGAAGAGGTCAGGCTTGACAGCTTTTTGGTTTCATCATTTCTTCATGAGTTCTCCAACTTACATGCTTTTTCTTCATTCCCTTGATCCAATCTTTCCCTCCTAAATCTGAAATCACTTAACAAACATATCAAGGCATCTAATGGAATCAAAGGTAAATTAAATTTAGCTATTTTAAGACCTAAAACGTATGTTTTCACTCTTAAGCACAATTAAAGGAGAAGTTATAAAACCATGCTATTTCATTGGATAAATGTAGGTAAAAGGTGATAAAATCCCCTAAATTTAACACAAGATAAACCCTAGAAATGGGATTTATCAACCTCCCCATACTTAAACCAAGCATGTCCTCATGCTTAAGCCAAGAGAGAAACAAAGGGTATCAACATTTATTCAATGTAAATAAACTATATGCAACCTAAACTATATGCAACTATCTATATGAATGCAATTGCTTGGTCAAAATAAATCAATTCCCAAGAAGCATATATGCACAAGGGCTAAAGGTATTAACAACATGTCAAACCATAATTGAATTGAGCTATTAAATATTTTTACAAACTTGCATGAAAAGTGATACTTATAGATGGAAACATGTAATTAAGCAATCGAACCCTCACCGGATGTGTTTGCACTCTATTCGTTCAAGTGTTTAGGGTTGATTCACTCAATTCTCTCTTAATCATGCTTTCCAAGATTTGTTTTTTTCTTCTAACAATCAACATTTATTCCATGCATGTATACAAGTATCACGAGGTCTTTTCTTTAGGTTGTAATGGGGCTAGGGTCAAGGTAGGATCATATTTGGTTAAGTGAGCTTGAAATTTGAATCTTTGATCAGCTTAAACTTCCCACCTAACCTATGACATCCTATACAATTTCAAAGCTAACCTAACTACCCATTCTTCACTTTTTCACATACTCATGCATTTTCTTTTCGCTTTACAACACATATGCATTGATCTTTATTGGACTTTACTTTAGGGCATGTTGTCCCCTTTTTATTTCTTTCTTTTTCTTTGTTTCTTTCTTTTTCTATTTTTTTCTTTTCCATATTGTTTTTCTTTTTCTTTTTGTTTTCTTTTGTTTTTCTCATTTTTTTTCTTTCTATATACAAGAACGTTAATACATAAGGTCTATACATTTAATCAATACCTGAGCATGTACCCAATTCCCAATATTTACAACAAAAGTGCAAAACTACCCTTTTATTCAACCAATGTCCCAAGTTTTCCCACACTTGAATGTTACACACACACTAGCCTAAGCTAATCAAAGATCCAAATAAAGACATTTATTGTTTACCGCTTTAGGCTTGTAATGTGCTAAATTAAGAACAAGTGGGTTACTTTTTGGGTAAGTAAGCTAAATACAATGATGGCCTCAATCATATAAATGTATGAATACACAAAATAATGGAAATAGAGAATCAAACAAATTAAAGATTACAATCATAGAAAGAGAATAATGTACACAAGAATGGAAAATAAGTGGTTATAAGATGTAACCGCACCATTAGGGTCAAAACTCACTTGCTTGTGTTCTTAGCTCAAAATTCATGTTCCACAATATATATAATTCAAGCAAGTTCTATGAAAAGTTTTCACTCAAATCAATTGGTGCCCCATAGATAGCATTCTTGAAAAATTTCATTATTTTGACTAAGCTTATTTTGTATATATATGCAAAATTAAGAAAATGCAAATAAAAATCCGAAAAACCAGAAATGAAATGGAAAAGTGTTGGGATTAGAAATTTGTCACCCAAAATCACCGACTGGTCAGACGACCACCCGACACTTAAAAGTTTGCACCATCCTCGGTGCACTCAAATATGAGCAAGGGGTACGGTGAATCTCTGGATTGCTGCATGTTCTTAGTCTTGCTTTTTTTTTTGCTTGTGGTGCATCATTCATGAAAAACAAAAGTATAACACCATAAGATGAGAAGATATAAAAGCAAGGAAGCATACATTATTGGAATGAGGTAAATCACTAGGAATGAGTGAATGAAAATGTGACATTAAGAAATATTAGGTATGTGAATTCTAAATTGTGCGGTTTAGAACACACATTAGCATAAAAAGTGATGTCACAAAAGAAGCATGCACTTCACTTATCATAGTGTGCTTGAGATGCTTTAAGTAAACTTGTAAGGTAAAACAAGCATTAAAGAAGCGTGAAAGCATTCAAGTCAAACATATATGGATGCATATAATCATGAACATAATGCATTAAGGTAAATGCTCAACATCCATCAAGAAATTGCCCACTCAAAGAGAGAGTTCAAATCACATAGTGGCTAGCTACAACATGCAATTCAAAAGAGTTACAAGCTCGAAGGCAATTCTCATCACTTGGCATTTTTCAAAAGGTAAGCATGAAAAACTCAAAACCAAGTAGCAAAAGATAACCTCAACAATAGAGTCCAACAAAGATTATAAACATAGTGATGTTAAGAAAACATTACTTTTCAATACTTATAAGCAATTAATGGTAAACAAGAATAACAATCCAACACTTATAATGAAAAAGAGACAATGAAATGAAAATTAACTAAAACTAACTAACCAAGCTAACTAACTAACTGATTAGTTAACTAAAGTAAATTGTTGTCAATGGTGTTTGGAAGTGTTGGATGAGGTGTAGAAGAAGGGAAGAAGAAAGGAGAAGGGAAGAAATGGAAGGAGGAGAAGAAAAGAAATGTAGTGAAAGAAGGACATCCGCGCGTACGCACGCATGGCGCGCGCGCGTCGATAGCTTATTTCGAGAGTTGTGCGTACACGTCATATATGCGTACGCGTGAATTGGTTTGTGCCTCAGGCCCAATTTCCACACAGTGCAGGCCTAACTCTCGGGTCAAGGTATGGAAGGTGGAACTTCTCAATCCACGTGGTGGACGAAATTGTGATTAATACTTTTCACAACTCAAATAATCCCCGGTGATGAACCCAAAGACTTGGTGTTCAATATCATGGCATAAACACAACTTCGCACAACTAACCAGCAAGTGTACTGGGTCGTCCAAGTAATAAACCTTACGCGAGTAAGGGTCGATCCCACAGAGATTGTTGGTATGAAGCAAGCTACGGTCACTTTGTAAATCTTAGTCAGGCAAACTCAAATGGTTATGAATGATGAATAAAACATAAAGATAAAGATAGAGATACTTATGCAATTCATTGGTAGGAATTTCAGATAAGCATATGAAGATGCTTAGTCCTTTCCGTCTCTCTACTTTCCTACTGTCTTCATCCAATCGTTCTTACTCCTTTCCATGGCAAGCTGTATGCAAGGGTTTCACCGTTGTCAGTGGCTACCTCCAATCCTCTCAGTGGAAATGTTCAACGCACTCTATCACGGCACGGCTATCCATCTGTCGGTTCTCAATCAAGCCGGAATAGAATCCAGTGATTCTTTTGCGTCTGTCACTAACGCCCCGCCCTCAGGAGTTTGAAGCTTGTCACAGTCATTCAATCATTGAATCCTACTCAGAATACCACAGACAAGGTTTAGACCTTCCGGATTCTCTTGAATGCCGCCATCAATTCTAGCTTATACCACGAAGATTCCGGTTAAAGAATCCAAGAGATATCCACCCAATCTAAGGTAGAACGGAGGTGGTTGTCAGGCACACGTTCATAGGTGAGAATGATGATGAGTGTCACGGATCATCACATTCATCAAGTTGAAGAACAAGTGATATCTTGGAACAAGAACAAGCGGAATTGAATAGAAGAACAATAGTAATTGCATTAATACTCGAGGTACAGCAGAGCTCCACACCTTAATCTATGGTGTGTAGAAACTCCACCGTTGAAAATACATAAGAACAAGGTCTAGGCATGGCCGAATGGCCAGCCCCCAAACGTGATCAAAAGATCTAAAGATCAAAAGATTCCAAAGATCAAAAGATTCCAAAGATGAAAATACAATAGTAAAAGGTTCTATTTATAGAGAACTAGTAGCCTAGGGTTTACAAAGATGAGTAAATGACATAAAAATCCACTTCCGGGCCCACTTGGTGTGTTCTTGGGCTGAGCATTGAAACATTTTCGTGTAGAGACTCTTCTTGGAGTTAAACGTCAGCTTTTATGCCAGTTTGGGCGTTTAACTCCTACTTTGGTGCCAGTTCCGGCGTTTAACGCTGGGAATTCTGAGGGTGACTTTGAACGCCGGTTTGGGCCATCAAATCTTAGGCAAAGTATGAACTATCATATATTGCTGAAAATCCCAGGATGTCTACTTTCCAACGCCGTTGAGAGTGCGCGAATTGGGCTTCTGTAGCTCCAGAAAATCCACTTCGAGTGCAGGGAGGTCAGAATCCAACAGCATCTGCAGTCCTTTTTAGTCTCTGAATCAGATTTTTGCTCAGGTCCCTCAATTTCAGCCAGAAAATACCTGAAATCACAGAAAAATACACAAACTCATAGTAAAGCCCAGAAAAGTGAATTTTAACTAAAAGCTAATAAAAATATACTAAAAACTAACTAGATCATACCAAAAACATACTAAAAACAATACCAAAAAGCGTATAAATTATCTGCTCATCACAACACCAAACTTAAATTGTTGCTTGTCCTCAAGCAACTGAAAATCAAATAAGATAAAAAGAAGAGAATATGCAATGAATTCCAAAAACATCTATGAAGATCAGTATTAATTAGATGAGCGAGGCTTTTAGCTTTTTGCCTCTGAACAGGTTTGGCATCTCACTCTATCCTTTGAAATTCAGAATGATTGGCTTCTTTAGGAACTCAGAATCCAGATAGTGTCATTGATTCTCCTAGTTAAGTATGATGATTCTTGAACACAGCTACTTATTGAGTCTTGGCCGTGGCCCAAAGCACTCTGTCTTCCAATATTACCACCGGATACATACATGCCACAGACACATAATTGGGTGAACCTTTTTCAGATTGTGACTCAGCTTTGCTAGAGTCCCCAATTAGAGGTGTCCAGGGTTCTTAAGCACACTCTTTTTGCCTTGGATCACAACTTTATTTCTTTCTTTTTCTCTTTCTTTTTCCTTTCTTTTTTTCTTCCTTTTCTTTTTTCGAAATTTTTTTTTCGTTTTTCTCCTTCTCTTTTTTTTGTATTCACTGCTTTTTCTTGCTTCAAGAATCATTTTTATGATTTTTCAGATCCTCACTAACATGTCTCCTTTTTCATCATTCTTTCAAGAGCCAACATTCATGAACCACAAATTCAAAAGACATATGCACTGTTTAAGCATACATTTAGAAAACAAAAGTATTGCCACCACATCAAAATAATTAAACTGTTATAAAATTCAAAATTCATGCAATTCTTCTCTTTTTTCAAATAAGAACATTTTTCATTCAAGAAAGGTGATGGATTCATAGGACATTCATAACTTTAAGGCATAGACACTAAGACACTATTGATCACAAGACACAAACATAGATAAACATAAGCATGATTTTTTCGAAAAACAGAAAAATAAAGAACAAGGAAATTAAAGAACGGGTCCACCTTAGTGATGGCGGCTTGTTCTTCCTCTTGAAGATCCTATGGAGTGCTTGAGCTCCTCAATGTCTCTTCCTTGTCATTGTTGCTCCTCTCTCATGATTCTTTGATCTTCTCTAATTTCATGGAGGAGAATGGAATGTTCTTGGTGTTCCACCCTTAGTTGTCCCATGTTGGAACTCAATTCTCCTAGGGAGGTGTTTAATTGCTCCCAATAGTTTCGTGGAGGAAAGTGCATCCCTTGAGGCATCTCAGGGATCTGATGATGAGAGGGATCTCTTGTTTGCTCCATCCTCTTCTTAGTGATGGGCTTGTCCTCATCAATGGGGATGTCTCCCTCTATGTCAACTCCAACTGAATAACAGAGGTGACAAATGAGATGAGGAAAGGCTAACCTTGCCAAGGTAGAAGACTTGTCCGGCACCTCTTAAAGTTCTTGGGATATCACCTCATGAACTTCTATTTCTTATCCAATCATGATGCTATGAATCATGATAGCCCGGTCTATGGTAACTTTGGACCGGTTGCTAGTGGGAATGATTGAGCGTTGGATAAACTCCAATCATCCTCTAGCCACGGGCTTGAGGTCATGCCTTCTCAATTGAACCGGCTTTCCTCTTGAATCTCTCTTCCATTGGGGGCCCTCTTCACAAATGACTGTGAGGACTTGGTCCAACCTTTGATCAAAGTTGACCCTTCTAGTGTAAGGATGCTCATCTCCTTGCATCATGGGCAAGTTGAATGCCAACCTTACATTTTCCGGACTAAAATCCAAGTATTTCCCCCGAACCATAGTAAGCCAATTCTTTGGGTCCGGGTTCACACTTTGATCATGGTTCTTGGTGATCCATGCATTGGCATAGAACTCTTGAACCATTAAGATTCCGACTTGTTGAATGGGGTCGGTAAGAACTTCCCAACCTCTTCTTCGGATCTCCTGTCAGATCTCCGGATATTCACTCTTTTTGAGTTTGAAAGGGACCTCGGGGATCACCTTCTTCAAGGCCACAACTTCATAGAAGTGGTCTTGATGCACCCTTGAGATGAATCTCTTCATCTCCCATGACTCGGCGGTGGAAGCTTTTGCCTTCCCTTTCCTCTTTCTAGAGGTTTCTCCGGCCTTGGATGCCATAAATGGTTATGGAAAAACAAAAAGTAATGCTTTTACCACACCAAACTTAAAAGGGTTGCTCATCCTCGAGCAAAAGAAGAAAGAAGAGAGTAGAAGAAGAAGAAATGAAGGAGTTGGAGGGGGCTTTGTGGATCGGCCAAAGAGGGAGAAGTAGTGTTTAGGTTGTGTGAAAATGAAAGAGTGAAGATGGGTTTATATAGGGGTTGGGGGGGGTTAAGGTTCGGTTATGGGAGGGTGGGTTTGGGAGGGAATGTGGTTTAAATTTGAATGGTGGGGTAGGTGGGGTTTTATGAAGGATGGATGTGAGTGGTGAAGAGAAAGATGGGATTTGATAGGTGAAGGGTTTTTGGGGAAGAGCTGTTGAGGTGATTGGTGAATGGGTGAAGAAGAAGAGAGAGAGTGGTGGGGTAGGTGGGGATCCTGTGGGGTCCACAGATCCTGAGGTGTCAAGGAAAAGTCATCCCTGCACCAAGTGGCGAGCAAAATTGCTCTTTGTGCCAATTCTGGCGTTAAACGCCGGGCTGGTGCCCCTTTCTGGCGTTTAACGCCAAGTTCTTGCCCTTTACTGGCGTTTAACGCCAGTCTGGTGCCCCTTTTTGGCGTTAAACGCCCAGAATGGTGCCAGACTGGGCGTTAAACGCCCATCTGCTAGCCTTACTGGCGTTTAAACGCCAGCAGGTTCTTCCTCCAGGGTGTGCTATTTTTCTTTCTGTTTTTCATTCTGTTTTTGTTTTTTCAATTGATTTTGTGACTTCTCATGATCATCAACCTACAGAAAACATAAAATAATAAAGGAAAATATAACATTGGGTTGCCTCCCAACAAGCACTTCTTTAATGTCAGTAGCTTGACAGAGAGCTCTCATGGAGCCTCACAGATGCTTAGAGCAATGTTGGAACCTCCCAACACCAAACTTAGAGTTTGAATGTGGGGGTTCAACACCAAACTTAGAAGTTTGTTGTGGCCTCCCAACACCAAACTTAGAGTTTGACTGTGGGGGCTCTGTTTGACTCTGTTTTGAGAGAAGCTCTTCATGCTTCCTCTCCATGGTGACAGAGGGATATCCTTAAGCCTCAAACACAAAGGATTCTTCATTCACTTGAATGATCAATTCTCCTCTATCAACATCAATCACAGCCTTTGCTGTGGCTAGGAAGGGTCTGCCAAGGATGATGGATTCATCCATGCACTTCCCAGTCTCTAGGACTATGAAATCAGCAGGGATGTAATGGTCTTCAACTTTTACCAGAACATCCTCTACAAGTCCATAAGCTTGTTTTCTTGAATTGTCTGCCATCTCTAGTGAGATTTTTGCAGCTTGTACCTCAAAGATCCCTAGCTTCTCCATTACAGAGAGAGGCATGAGGTTTACACTTGACCCTGGATCACACAAGGCCTTCTTAAAGGTCATGGTGCCTATGGTACAAGGTATTGAGAACTTCCCAGGATCTTGTCTCTTTTGAGGTAATTTCTGCCTAGACAAGTCATCCAGTTCTTTGGTGAGCAAAGGGGGTTCATCCTCCCAAGTCTCATTTCCAAATAACTTGTCATTTAGCTTCATGATTTCTCCAAGGTATTTAGCAACTTGCTCTTCATTGACATACTCATCCTCTTCGGAGGAAGAATACTCATCAGAGCTCATGAATGGCAGAGGTAAGTCCAATGGAATCTCTATGGTCTCATTTTGAGCCTCAGATTCCCATGGTTCCTCATTGAGGAACTCATTGGAAGCTAGTGGACGCCCATTGAGGTCTTCCTCAGTGGCGTTCACTGCCTCTTCCTCCTCTCCTATTTCGGCCATGTTGATGGCTTTGCAATCTCCTTTTGGATTTTCTTCTGTATTGCTTGGAAGAGTACTAGGAGGGAGTTCAGTAATTTTCTTGCTCAGCTGACCAACTTGTGCCTCCAAATTTCTAATGGAGGACCTTGTTTCAGTCATGAAACTTTGAGTGGTTTTGATTAGATCAGAAACCATGGTTGCTAAGTCAGAGGTGTTCTGCTTAGTGATGACAAGTCATCATATACCCATTTTCAAGCTAATTTCACTTGTTTTATTAGTCTTTATGCACTTTCTTGCATCCTAAGTAAGTGATTTGGAGTGAAAATGTATAGCTTTTTTAAATCAAACAATCACCATGAAATTAATGATAACTCATGAGGTTTAAGCTAATTTTAATTGAATTTTAATTGATTTATAAGCCTTGTGAATTTAGTGATACTTGGAGTGGTTGTTTTGGTTTATTGTAGGTGAAGAAAAGAATAAAAGAGAAAAGCATGGCCTAAGAAAGCGTGACCAAAGGAGAAGAAAGCGTGGTCAAAGGAAGGAGAAGTGTGCCACATGTAAAGAGGGGAGGCAAGCATTGCCCTCCACAAGGGCACACTGCCCTCTAGGAGGGCAACATAAGGGAACAAAGCATAAAAGGCAACTCTGCCCTGCACACTACAAGGGCAGAGCACAAATTTGTGCCTTGGAATCAAGAAGAAGAAAATGTTGCCCTGCCCTCCACAAGGGCAGTATTAGGCTCATAAGGGAAGAAAATCAAAGGAAAAATGTCCACCAATGCTTGCCATAAGAGTTGAACATGGGACCATGAGGAAGCAAGGAACTAAGTTCCATTACGGTGCCAAGAAAGCCAAGGAAATTGAATAAGCGTGTGTTCCTGCCAGGATTCGAACGCGGGACTTCAGTTTGGAAACACTGCCCTGCCCTCCGCGAGGGCAGGGCAGCATTTTGTTGTGGCATGAATCTGGCGCACCAAGGCACGATTCTGGCAGCACCAGCGCGCACCACAGCACGATTCTGGCAGCACCAGCGCGCACCACATCACAATTCTGGCGCACCAACTTTTTCTTCCCTGCCCTCCGCGAGGGCAGGGCAGCATCCTGCGCACCAAGGCACCATTCTGGCGCACCACAGCATCATCTGGCAACACCAGCACCGCACCACGCACGCACCAAGCACCAAATCCTGCCCTGCCCTCCACAAGGGCAGGGCAGCCTCCTGGAAGCTATTATTTTTGGGCCGAAAATTGAATTAAAAATCCAATTTAATTCATTTCTTCACCAAATCAAAAGCCCATCCAAATCCCAAAATCCAAGAATAGAAAGTGTATAAATAGGAGCTAGTTTGATGTAATTAAAAACTTTTACTTGACTTTTGAATTTTGCATTTTTCATTTTTGAGCTCTTGAACTTTCCCTTGGGAACTTGACTGAGATTTCAGAGAATTGGGGAGGAGAATTGATCTCTCTTCTTCCTCATTCTTGCTTGGGCATTTTTATTTTTCTTGTTTGAGTTTTGGGTGTGAAGAATTGAGGAAATTCTGTCTCAATCTCCGTTCAAAATCTCTTTAATTCCTATTCTGCATAATTGAGTTTAATTACAATTCCTTTACTGCTTCTTCTTCAATTTCTTGTTAATTGCTTTGAGAACTTGGGTCTAGGAAGGCAATTGAGGTCTAGGCTCTGCTACCTAGTCTCTGGAGTCCTGAGATCCCAATTTCCTCGTTGGTTCTTCTGTGAACCCTGCTGCACTTTAATTTCAATTTCTGTTTGAACTTTAGTTTATTCCAATTCATCTTCTACTTTATTAATTGTTGCAATCTACTTTCTCTTGCTGGAATTCTGAATTCCCAATCCTTAATTCCCCTTTTATATTCAAGCAATTTATATTTCTTGCCATTTAAGTTACTGCAATTTACATTTCTTGCACTTTAAGTTTCAGTCATTTACTTTCTTGTTCTTTAAGATTCAGCAAGTTT
The DNA here is from genome assembly GCF_003086295.3 of Arachis hypogaea. Lineage (NCBI taxonomy): Eukaryota > Viridiplantae > Streptophyta > Magnoliopsida > Fabales > Fabaceae > Arachis > Arachis hypogaea. The sequence continues at coordinate 64,287,570 of NC_092041.1, read as the reverse complement.
ACTTTCCTGCTCTTTAATTTACTGCAATTTCCCTCTCTCCCTTTACATTCCAAGCAATTTATATTCTGTTAAATACAACCCACTCAACCAAAACTTAATTCGCTTGACTAAATCAACCACTAAACTAAAATTGCTCAATCCTTCAATCCCTGTGGGATCGACCTCACTCATGTGAGTTATTATTACTTGATGCGACCCGGTACACTTGCCGGTGAGTTTTGTGTTGGATCGTTTTCCACACATCAAGTTTTTGGCGCCGTTGCCGGGGATTGAAATAGATTGACAATGATTAAGTGAAGTGGCGGTCTAGATCAAGCACTTTTTCTTTATTTTTTTTTACTAACACACTAACTGTTTGAATTTTTGCTTAAACTAACTAAAACTTCATTCTAGCTATAGATTGAAGTTTCATTGATTTTCTGGATCTGTGTGTTTATTGTTGTGTGTTTGTATGTCAGGTACAGGAAGATCTTCCCCTGTCCTCTCTGAAATTGACCAAAGAACTCTTCGGAGAATAAGAAGAGCTGAAAGAGGAAAGAACGTTATTGGAGAGGAAGAATCTGAGGAGGAATTCCAAGAAATGGAAGGAGATCTCAATCAACCAGGAGGAGGGGCCAACAATAACCAACAACAACGAAGAGTCCTGGCTTCATATACATTTGCAAATGCTAGACACTGTGGAAGTAGCATTCTTCCTCCTAACGTCAATGCAAACAATTTTGAACTAAAGCCACAACTCATCACTTTGGTTCAAAACAACTGTTCTTTTGGAGGAGGGCCTTTGGAAGACCCAAATCAACATTTATCTACCTTCTTGAGAATCTGTGACACTGTGAAAACTAATGGTGTACCTCCTGATAGCTACAAGTTGTTGCTCTTTCCATTTTCTCTAAGAGATAAAGCCACTCAATGGCTAGAGACCTTTCCAAAAGAAAGCATCAACACTTGGGATGACTTGGTAAGAAAGTTTCTTGCCAAATTTTATCCCCCTCAAAGAATCCTAAGATTGAAGACTGAGGTGCAGACATTCACTCAAATGGAGGCTGAAAACTTATATGAAGCATGGGAAAGATATAAGGCTCTATTGAGGAAATGTCCACCAGAGATGTTCACTGAGTGGGACAAGTTATAGAACTTCTATGAGGGACTCACTCTTAAGGCTCAAGAAGCACTTGATCATTCAGCTGGAGGCTCTTTGCAACTCATGAAAACTACAGAGGAAGCTCAAAACCTCATTGATATGGTGGCCAATAACCAATATTTCTTTGCTCATCAAAGACAACGCCAACCATCACAAAGAAGAGGAGTAATGGAGTTCGAAGGAGTGGATTCAATTCTAGCTCAGAACAAGATAATGCAACAGCAGATTCAACAACAGTTTGAGCAAATGGCCAAAAGGATTGATGGCTTGCAAGTTGCATCAGTGAGTGCCATAAGCCAACCACCAACTACTTGGGTGCAAAGTGAAGAAACTCAAGAGGAGCAACAGCAAGAGCAAGTCCAGTACATGCACAACCAAAATCCTGGAGCAAATGAAGTTTATGGTGATACTTACAATCCATCTTGGAAGAACCATCCCAACCTCAGATGGGGAGACAACCATAATCAAAACCAACAGTCATGGCAAAGAAACTCAACACAAAACAAGTGGAAAAACACAAACAACAACCAGCCAAACACTAACCAAAATACATACAGAAAACCACAAAATAATTACCCCAACTCTAACCATTATCCACCCAATAACCACCCAACAAATCAAAACACCTATCATCATCCATCAACACCCCGAAACCAACCAATTTCACAAGAATCCCAGAGGATCACTAATCTAGAGCTGCTCATGGAAAAGATGATGAAGAACCAAGAATTGACAACAAAGAACCAAGAAGCTTCCATGAAGAACTTAGAAAGGCAAATTGGGCAAATCTCCAAACAGATTTCTGTTGAAAAAACATCAAGCTCACTACCAAGTGACACCATTCCTAACCCAAAAGAAGAATGCAAGGTCGTGCAACTAAGAAGTGGAAAAGTGTTAGTGGATGGTAACCAAGGAGCAACCAAGAACAATGACAATGAGTCAACAAAGAATGATGAATCCATCAACAAGGATATGTTAAGCAAGGATGTCCCAGAAAAACTCACAGAGGAAAACAACGAACCACAGAATCTGAAGAAAGGAAAGCAGATCAAGGAAGAATCAAATCCAAGACAATATCAAGTGGAGAAGAACTTAACACCACCACTGCCTTATCCACAGAGATTTCACAAAGAGACAAAGGATCAGCATTTTCACAAATTTCTTGAGACTTTCAAGAAGCTGGAAATCAAACATACCCTTAGCTGAGGCATTGGAGCAAATGCCTCTGTATGCCAAGTTTTTGAAAGAGCTTATCAACAAGAAGAGAAGTTGGAGTGAAAAGGAGACTGTAATGTTTAGTGAAGAATGCAGTGCAATCATTAAAAAGGGACTCCCTCCCAAGCTTGAAGATCCTGGAGGTTTCTTCCTACCCTGCACTATTGGAAACCTATTCATCAACAAGGGAATGTGTGATTTAAAAGCAAGCATAAATCTAATCCCATCTTCTTTAGTGAAAAAGCTTGGCATAGAGGAGGTGAAGCCAATACAGATGTCCTTGGAGTTGGTGGACCAATCAGTAGTATATCCTAAAGGGCTGATTGAGAACCTGTTAGTTAAGGTTGACAAGTTCATATATCCTGCGGATTTCGTGGTCCTAGATTCTTCAGAAAATGGAAATGACTCCATAATACTTGGTCGACCATTTTTGGCCACTGCTAGAGCCATTGTGGATATAGAGCAGGGAGAGTTAACCCTCAGGATGCATGAGGAGAGCATCATCTTGAGAGTCTTTCCAGAATTACAAAGGAATGAAGAAACAAGCAAAACAAGTGGTGATCTCCTTCCAAAGCAAGCAACCGACAAGGTAGTAGAACAGAAAAACAAGCTTGTACAAGGAGAAAAAGGAATTCAAAAGGAAGCAGGGGTGATAAACAAGAAGGAAGGTATCACAACCCAAGTCACTGACAAGAAAGAAAGATCAACAAGAAAGAAAAAGATGAAGAGCAAGAACAAGGCTCACAAAGGGTGGAAGAACAAAAAAATTCCAACTGAGGGATTTTCCAAAGGTGACAAAGTACAATTAGTATATCAACAGCTAGGAACAGAAGATTATTACACTGTCAACCAAGTACTTTCTCTGGAGCATATGGAAATTGAGCATCAAGGCACACAGAGAAAGTTTACAGTGAGAGGTGACAAGTTGAGACATCACCAACATCAACCACCCTAAAGGGAGTTCGATGTCAAGCTAGTGACAATAAAAGAGCGCTTCATAGGAGGCAACCCATGATTTAAGATTTCTGTCTTCTCTTTCATTTAATAAGCTATGATTCCTCTGAGTATGATTTTGAATTTTCATGCCTGATAAATACATACATTGTTTTAAAGAACATGTCAAACTTCTAAGTTTGGTGTACCTTAAGGCACACCCAAGTTCATTTTTCAAAAAAAGGGGATTAGTCTTAGAACATATGCATAATTCTTTTGATGAAGCATATGACCAAACACTAAGTTTGGTGTCTGCATGTGTAACAATGTTCAGAAGATCATTTCCCAATCATGGACTCAAAACCATACAGAAAGGGATCATGCATCAATTTTTTATATAAAATGCATCAATTGTGAAGAATGGTTTGCATTGTTAAGCCATTCCCTCAATAAAAGATAAGTTTGGTGTTCACCAACTTTTAGCATCTTTAATTAAGGGACACAATTGACCACGAAAAAAAATACATAGAATAAATAACAATTAAACAAACCAAAACAAATTTTTTTATTATTGCAAATAAATTGCCAACGACTATATTAATGTTCTAAGGCTAGCTGTTTTGGTTCAGGTAGGAGAAAAAGATTAAGACAAAAGCAAGGAGAGGCCACGGCTAGGATAAGCTATGTGAGGATGGTCACATGTGCCTAGAAGAATGCGCTCATGGGGAAGCAGAATTTGCATGCATGCATGCATCATTGAACGCCTAAATGCATGCAGCCAATGGGAGGAGGATCCTCGTCAAAGCCTCAACAATGCATGCAGACCGTCCATCCCATGAACCCCTTAGATGAACAACTCAATCTCAACCCTTCATGAGCACCAACGAGCTCTTTCTTCATTCATTGTGGTTTTGTTGGAAAGCTTGAAGAATCTGCCTATTAATAGCCGTAGCACTAAACGGTTTACACACTCATTCAAGCTACCTTCATATGAAAATCATAATCCTCTTTACTCCTAAAACCAATATAATTCCCTTGTCTCCCAACAGAACCGAACCAAAACTCTTCCCAAACACAACATATACTTCTTCTTTTCTCACTTTTCCTTTCTTTTCACCTCAAATCCAATGGCCTCTTCAAGTTCAAAAAGGAGGCCGGGAAAGGAACCTATGGTAGCCGAACCTCCATCATTTGATGTAACCAAATTTAGATCCCAATTCCATGAAGGGAGATATCATATGTTCATGAAGACAAAGAATGTCATCTATGAGAAAGGTCTTGATTTGAAGGAAGGAGAATATCCCATCATGAGGCAAATCACTAAAGAAAGAAGGTGGGAACTCTTATGTACTCCTCTTGTTGACATCAGTGCAGTCATGATCAGGGAGTTCTATGCAAATGCTGTAAAAGAAAACAAAGATAGTGCCCCTTACACAAGTTATGTCAGAGGAGTTGAAGTGAGTTTTAGCCCAGCTACCATCACAAGGGCCCTCAAGTTGAGAACCATAACTTATGCAGAGCCCAGTTATGAAACCAGATTGCAGATGGAAAACAATCCTGATGAGATCTTGCAAGGGTTATGTGTAGAGAATATAGATTGGGAAAGAGATTCAAAGAGAGTTCCAAGTCACTTGAGAAGGATAAATCTTACTCCTGTGGCCAAGGGATGGTATGAAATAGTGAGAAGATCTATCCTTCCTACTGGAAACGCCTCTTGGGTCACAATCAAACGGGCACTCTTGACGTACTGCATCTTACATGGAGGTGAAATCAACCTCGCACAACTCATAGCCGACAGTATTCAAGAGATGGCCAATAGCACAAGCAAATCAAGTAGTCTTGGACATCCAAGTACCATCCTCAGGCTATGTGACAAAGCTAGAGTAATCTTTGAAGATGAGGACACAGAAAAAGTGAAAAAGGGAAAAGGAATCACCAAGAAGAGTATGGAGGGAATGAATGAAGAAGAAGATCAAGAAGGGGTGGTAGCCCCTAGACAAAGGAGATCACAAAGAGAGGAAGGACGAAATCAAGCTCATGATGCCATAGACATGAGCCAGTTACAAAGATCAATTGAAGAACTATCTCAGCAACTCATGCAGGCTCAACAAGGTCAGAATCAGGGGGGCCAAGAGAAATATCTAGAGCCCCAGCCAGAATTCATAGAGCAATATTTGAAAGATAAAGAGGAACGAGAAGCTTGGCAGCATCAAATGGAGGAGAAACAAGAGAGATGGCAACAACAAATGATGACTCAGCAGCAAGAATTTCAAGCACAGATTCTTGAAGGACAAAAAGAGCAATACAAAGAATTCAAAGAATCATATGAGAAGCTGTATTTTAGTCAAGCTAAAGCAGGGGAATATAGTCACAACCTGTATCAATGGAAGAATGTTCATCACACCATGGGAGAAGTTAGATATGCACAAAGAATGGAGAATGATGAAAACATGCAAGCAAGGTTGGAGTACTTGACCCACAATTTGCCAACACTCAATCCTGAGATCAAGCCATTTGAGCAATGCCCTGAATTTTTAGCCAAGCAACAGGCAAGATCTCATCAATATACCGAGGCAACTTTTAAAAGATTGGAAGACGTTGGGCTCTCAGGACTCTTAGATTCCGTTTGGGGTAGAAGATGTCCTGGTGAAGAGATCCGAGATTATTCCAAGACAGGGAAGAGAAAGAAGAAAAAGGGAGAATCAAGCAGCAGCCACGACCATTAGAAGGTGGCAAAGTTCTTTCATGTTTCCTTTTTCATGTCTTTAATAAGGAGATGCATGTCTGAAACATGATATGCCTCCATCATCTATTTTCTTTTTACTTCATGCAATTTTTGTTTTTTGTTTTCATTTTAGTTATTTAATAAATAGCTAGAGAAATGCTAAATATGCATAATGCTTGTTATCCATCACTTAGCTTGAAATTTGTTTTGTTTCCCACATGCTTAAATAAAAGAGACTTGTTTGAATTGAGAAGTGAAATATCTAATGTTGCATAAGTAAGAATGGAAGTTAATGGTGGTATATGTGTTTGATTAAATGCATAACTCATGTAATAATTGTTGCATAATATCATTCTCATTCAAGTGTGAGTTAGCTTGCTGTTACAAAGACTCTTATCAATAATGAAAAAGCCCTTGGTAACAAAAACAGAAAGAAAAGGAAGAAGAAAAAGCCAAAATGGCAAGAAAAACAAAGAATAAAGGTTGGACACCAATAGCTTGGACCCTAGGACATATGCCTGTGATGTTCTTGTACTAAGATATGCTTGGATGAGTAAATTCTAAGGGGTATTTTAAAACCCGGTCACTTAGATCAACTGATTTGGGATGGCTGATAGCGCGAAATTGTGATCAATACTTTTCACAAATCAAATAATCCCCGGTAATGAATCCAAAAACTTGGTGTTCAATACCATGGCATAAACACAACTTCGCACAACTAACCAGCAAGTGTACTGGGTCGTCCAAGTAATAAACCTTACGCGAGTAAGGGTCGATCCCACAGAGATTGTTGGTATGAAGCAAGCTATGGTCACCTTGTAAATCTTAGTCAGGCAAACTCAAATGGGTATGGTGATAAACGCATATAACATATAAAGATAAAGATAGAGATACTTATGTAATTCATTGGTAGGAATTTCAGATAAGCGTATGAAGATGCTTGTCCCTTCCGTCTCTTTGCTTTCCTACTGTCTTCATCCAATTCTTCCTACTCCTTTCCATGGCAAGCTTAAGCAAGGGTTTCACCATTGTCAGTGGCTACCTCCCATCCTCTCAGTGGAAATGTTCAACGCACCCTGTCACGACACGGCTATCCATCTGTTGGTTCTCGATCAGGTCGGAATAGAATCCAGTGATTCTTTTGCGTCTGTCACTAACGCCCCGCCCTCAGGAGTTTGAAGCACGTCACAGTCATTCAATCATTGAATCCTACTCAGAATACCACAAACAAGGTTAGACCTTCCGGATTCTCTTGAATGCCGCCATCAGTACTAGCCTATACCACGAAGATTCCGGTTGAAGAATCCAAGAGATATTCACCCAGTCTAAGGTAGAACGGAGGTGGTTGTCAGTCACACGTTCATAGGTGAGAATGATGATGAGTGTCACGGATCATCACATTCATCAAGTTGAAGAACAAGTGATATCTTAGAACAAGAACAAGCGGAATTGAATAGAAGAACAATAGTAATTGCATTAATACTCGAGGTACAGCAGAGCTCCACACCTTAATCTATGGTGTGTAGAAACTCCACCGTTGAAAATACATAAGAATAAGGTCTAGGCATGGCTGAATGGCCAGCCTCCCAATGATCTAAGATAGCATCCGAACAAGGATAACTACCCCGATATCTCAATACAATAGTAAAAGGTCCTACTTATAGAAAACTAGTAGCCTAAGGTTTACAGAGATGAGTAAATGACATAAAAATCCACTTCCGGGCCCACTTGGTGTGTGCTTGGGCTGAGCAATGAAGCATTTTCGTGTAGAGACTCCTCTTGGAGTTAAACGCCAGCTTTGGTGCCAGTTTTGGCGTTTAACTCCCATTCTTGTGCCAGTTCCGGCGTTTAACGCTAGGAATTCTGAGGGTGACTTTGAACGCCGGTTTGGGCCATCAAATCTTGGGCAAAGTATGGACTATTATATATTGCTGAAAAGCCCAGGATGTCTACTTTTTAGTCTCTGAATCAGATTTTTGCTCAGGTCCCTCAATTTCAGCCAGAAAATACCTGAAATCACAGAAAAACACACAAACTCATAGTAAAGTCCAGAAAAGTGAATTTTAACTAAAAACTAATAAAAATATACTAAAAACTAACTAGATCATACTAAAAACATACTAAAAACAATGCCAAAAAGCGTACAAATTATCCGCTCATCACAACACCAAACTTAAATTGTTGCTTGTCCTCAAGCAACTGAAAATCAATCAAGATAAAAAAGAAGAGAATATGCAATGAATTCCAAAAACATCTATGAAGATCAGTATTAATTAGATGAGCGGGGCTTTTAGCTTTTTGCCTCTGAACAGTTTTGGCATCTCACTCTATCCTTTGAAATTCAGAATGATTGGCTTCTTTAGGAACTCAGAATCCAGATAGTGTCATTGATTCTCCTAGTTAAGTATGATGATTCTTGAACATAGCTACTTATTGAGTCTTGGTCGTGGCCCAAAGCACTCTGTCTTCCAGTATTACCACCGGATACATACATGCCACAGACACATAATTGGGTGAACCTTTTCAGATTGTGACTCAGCTTTGCTAGAGTCCCCAATTAGAGGTGTCCAAGGTTCTTAAGCACACTCTTTTTGCCTTGGATCACAACTTTATTTCTTTCTTTTTCTTTCTTTTTCTTTTTTTTTTGAAATTTTTTTTTGTATTCACTGCTTTTTTCTTGCTTCAAGAATCATTTTTATGATTTTTCAGATCCTCAGTAACATGTCTTCTTTTTCATTATTCTTTCAAGAGCCAACATTCATGAACCACAAATTCAAAAGACATATGCACTGTTTAAGCATACATTCAGAAAACAAAAGTATTGCCACCACATCAAGATAATTAAACTGTTATAAAATTCAAAATTCATGCAATTCTTTTCTTTTTCAATTAAGAACATTTTTCATTCAAGAAAGGTGATGGATTCATAGGACATTCATAACTTTAAGGCATAGACACTAAGACACTAATGATCACAAGACACAAACATAGACAAACATAAGCACTAAAATTCGAAAAACAGGAAAATAAAGAACAAGGAAATTAAAGAATGGGTCCACCTTAGTGATGGCGGCTCTTTCTTCCTCTTGAAGATCCTATGGAGTGCTTGAGCTCCTCAATGTCTCTTCCTTGTCATTGTTGCTCCTCTCTCATGATTCTTTGATCTTCTCTAATTTCATGGAGGATGATGGAGTGTTCTTGATGCTCCACCCTTAGTTGTCCCATGTTGGAACTCAATTCTCCTAGGGAGGTGTTTAGTTGCTCCCAATAATTTTGTGGAGGAAAGTGCATCCCTTGAGGTATCTCAGGGATCTCATGATGAGTGGGGTCTCTTGTGTGCTCCATCCTCTTCTTAGTGATGGGCTTGTCCTCATCAATAGGGATGTCTCCCTCTATGTCAACTCCAACTGAATAACAGAGGTGACAAATGAGATGAGGGAAGGCTAACCTTGCCAAGGTAGAAGACTTGTCCGCCACCTTATAAAGTTCTTGAGATATAACCTCATGAACTTCTATTTCTTCTCCAATCATGATGCTATGAATCATGATAGCCCGGTCTATGGTAACTTCGGACCGGTTGCTAGTGGGAATGATTGAGCGTTGGATAAACTCCAACCATCCTCTAGCCATGGGTTTGAGGTCATGCCTTCTCAATTGAACCGGCTTCCCTCTTGAATCTCTCTTCCATTGGGCACCCTCCTCACATATGACTGTGAGGACTTGGTCCAACCTTTGATCAAAGTTGACCCTTCTAGTGTAAGGATGTTCATCTCCTTGCATCATGGGCAAGTTGAATGCGAACCTTACATTTTCCGGACTAAAATCCAAGTATTTCCCCCGAACCATAGTAAGATAATTCTTTGGATCCGGGTTCACACTTTGATCATGGTTCTTGGTGATCCATGCATTGGCATAGAACTCTTGAACCATTAAGATTCCGACTTGTTGAATGGGGTTGGTAAGAACTTCCCAACCTCTTCTTCGGATCTCATGTCGGATCTCCAGATATTCACTCTTTTTGAGTGAGAAAGGGACCTCGGGGATCACCTTCTTCAAGGACACAACTTCATAGAAGTGGTCTTGATGCACCCTTGAGATGAATCTCTCCATTTCCCATGACTCGGAGATAGAAGCTTTTGCCTTCCCTTTCCTCTTTTTAGAGGTTTCTCCGGCCTTGGATGCCATAAATGGTTATGGAAAAACAAAAAGCAATGCTTTTACCACACCAAACTTAAAGGGTTTGCTCGTCCTCGAGCAAAATAAGAAAGAAGAGAGTAGAAGAAGAAGAAATGAGAAAGAAGGGAATGGCTTTGTGTTCGGCCAAAAAGGGGGAGAAGTAGTGTTTAGGTTGTGTGAAAATGAAAGAGTGAAGATGGGTTTATATAGGAGAGGGGGAGGGTTGATGTTCGGCTATGTATGGGTGGGTTGGGTGGGAAAGTGGTTTGAATTTGAATGGTGAGGTAGGTGAGGTTTTAAGAAGGATGAATGTGAGTGGTGAAGAGAAAGATGGGATTTGATAGGTGAAGGGTTTTTTTGGGGAAGAGGTGTTGAGGTGATTGGTGAATGGGTGAAGAAGAGAGAGAGTGGTAGGGTATGTGGGGATCCTGTGGGGTCCACAGATCCTGAGGTGTCAAGGAAAAGTCATCCCTGCACCAAATGGCATGCAAAAATGCGTTTCTGGCCAATTCTGGCGTTAAACGCCGGGCTGGTGCCCATTTCTGGCGTTTAACGCCAACTTCTTGCCCTTTTCTGGCGTTTAACGCCAGTCTGGTGCCCCTTCTGGCGTTAAACGCCCAGAATGGTGCCAGACTGGGCGTTAAACGCCCAACAGCTAGCCTCACTGGCGTTTAAACGCCAGCACGCTCTCCTCCAGGGTGTGCTGTTTTTCTTTCTGTTTTTCATTCTGTTTTTGCTTTTTCAATTGATTTTGCGACTTCTCATGATCATCAACCTACAAAAGAACATAAAATAACAAAGGAAAATAGATAAAGTATAACATTGGGTTGCCTCCCAACAAGCGCTTCTTTAATGTCAGTAGCTTGACAGAGGGCTCTCATGGAGCCTCAGAAATACTCAGAGCAATGTTGGAACCTCCCAACACCAAACTTAGAGTTTGAATGTGGGGGTTCAACACCAAACTTAGAAGTTGGTTGTGGACTCCCAACACCAAACTTAGAGTTTGACTGTGGGGGCTCTGTTTGGCTCTGTTTTGAGAGAAGCTCTTCATGCTTCCTCTCCATAGTGACAGAGGGATATCCTTGAGCCTTAAACATCAAGGATTCTTCATTCACTTGAATGGTCAATTCTCCTCTATCAACATCAATCACAGCCTTTGCTATGGCTAGGAAGGGTCTGCCAAGGATGATGGATTCATCCATGCACTTCCCAGTCTCTAGGACTATAAAATCAGCAGAGATGTAATGGTCTTCAACTTTTACCAGAACATCCTCTACAAGTCCATAAGCTTGTTTTCTTGAGTTGTCTGCCATCTCTAGTGAGATTTTTGCAGCTTGCACCTCAAAGATCCCTAGCTTCTCCATTACAGAGAGAGGCATGAGGTTTACACTTGACCCTAAGTCACACAAGGCCTTTTTGAAGGTCATGGTGCCTATGGTACAAGGTATTGAAAACTTCCCAGGATCCTGTCTCTTTTAAGGTAGTTTCTGCCTAGACAAGTCATCCAGTTCTTTGGTGAGCAAAGGGGGTTCATCCTCCCAAGTCTCATTTCCAAATAACTTGTCATTTAGCTTCATGATTGCTCCAAGGTATTTAGCAACTTGCTCTTCAGTGACATACTCATCCTCTTCAGAGGAAGAATACTCATCAGAGCTCATGAATGGCAGAAGTAAGTCCAATGGAATCTCTATGGTTTCATTTTGAGCCTCAGATTCCCATGGTTCCTCATTGGGGAACTCATTGGAGGCCAGTGGACGTCCATTAAGGTTTTCCTCAGTGGCGTTCACTGCCTCTCCTTCCTATCCAAATTCGGCCATGTTGATGGCCTTGCACTCTCCTTTTGGATTTTCTTCTGTATTGCTTGGAAGAGTACTAGGAGGGAGTTCAGTAATTTTCTTGCTCAGCTGACCCACTTGTGCCTCCAAGTTTCTAATGGAGGACCTTGTTTCAGTCATGAAACTTTGAGTGGTTTTGATTAGATCAGAGACCATGGTTGCTAAGTCAGAGGTATTCTGCTTAGAACTCTCTGTCTGTTGCTGAGAAGATGATGGAAAAGGCTTGCTATTGCTAAACCTGTTTCTTCCACCATTATTGTTGTTGAAACCTTGTTGAGGTCTCTGTTGATCCTTCCATGAGAGATTTGGATGATTTCTCCATGAAGGATTATAGGTGTTTCCATAGGGTTCTCCCATGTAATTCACCTCTTCCATTGAAGGGTTCTCAGGATCATAAGCTTCTTCTTCAGATGAAGCTTCTTTAGTACTGCTTGGTGCATTTTGCATCCCAGACAGACTTTGAGAAATCATATTGACTTGTTGAGTCAATATTTTATTCTGAGCCAGTATGGCATTCAGAGTGTCAATCTCAAGAACTCCTTTCTTCCGATTGGTCCCATTGTTCACAGAATTCCTTTCAGAAGTGTACATGAATTGGTTATTTGCAACCATTTCAATCAGCTCTTGAGCTTCTGTAGGCGTCTTCTTCAGATGAAGAGATCCTCCAGCAAAGCTATCCAAAGACATCTTGGATAGTTCAGAGAGACCATCATAGAAAATTCCAATGATGCTCCATTCAGAAAGCATATCAGTGGGACACTTTCTGAATAATTGTTTGTATCTTTCCCGAGCTTCATAGAGGGATTCTCCTTCCTTCTGTCTGAAGGTTTGGACTTCCACTCTAAGCTTACTCAATTTTTGAGGTGGAAAGAACTTTGCCAAGAAGGCATTCACTAGCTTTTCCCAAGAGTTCAGGCTTTCTTTAGGTTGTGAGTCCAACCATATTCTAGCTCTGTCTCTTACAGCAAAAGGGAATAGCATAAGTCTGTAGACCTCAGGGTCAACCCCATTAGTCTTGACAGTGTCACAGATTTGCAAGAACTCAGCTAAAAACTGATGAGGATCTTCCAATGGAAGTCCATGGAACTTGCAATTCTGTTGCATTAGAGAAACTAATTGAGGCTTAAGCTCAAAGTTGTTTGCTCCAATGGCAGGGATAGAGATGCTTCTCCCATAGAAGTCGGGAGTAGGTGCAGTAAAGTCACCCAGCACCTTCCTTGCATTGTTGGCATTGTTGTTGTTTTCGGCTGCCATGGGTTCTTCTTCTTTGAAGATTTCTGTTAGGTCCTCTACAGAGAGTTGTGCCTTGGCTTCTCTTAGCTTTTGCTTCAAGGTCCTTTCAGGTTCAGGATCAGCCTCAACAAGAATGCTTTTGTCCTTGCTCCTGCTCATAAGAAAGAGAAGAGAACAAGAAAATGTGGAATCCTCTATGTCACAGTATAGAGATTCCTTGAGGTGTCAGAGGAAAAGAAAAATAGAAGGCAGAAGTAGAAAATTCGAACTTATCAAAGAAGATGGAGTTCGAATTTTGCATTAAGGAATAGTGTTAGTCCATAAATAGAAGGATGTGAGAAGAGGGGAAAGTAATTTTTGAAAATCAAGTAAAAGATTTTGAAAACATTTTGAAAAACACTAATTGATTTTCGAAAATAAAAGTGGGAAAGAAATCAAGTGATTTTTGAAAAAGAATTTGAAATTAGAAATAAAAAAGGTTTGATTGAAAGTTATTTTGAAAAAGATGTGGTTAAGAAGATATGATTGGTTTTAAAAAGATGTGATTGAAAATATATGATTTGAAAAACATTTTTTAAAAAAAATTTGATTTTGAATATTAATGACTTGGCTATCAAGAAAAGATATGATTCAAACATTAAACCTTTCTCAACAGAAAAGGCAATATACTTGAAATGTTGAATCAAATCATTAATTGATAGCAAGTATCTTTGAAAATAGAAAGAAATTGAATTTGAAAAAGGTTTGATTGAAAAGATTAATTTGAAAAAGATTTGATTTTGAAAAGATTTTGAAAACTTGAAAAAAATTTGCATTGAAAACAAAATCTTCCCCCTTGTGCCATCCTGGCGTTAAACGCCCAGAATGGTGCACATTCTGGCGTTTAACGCCCAAAATGCTACCCTTTTGGGCGTTAAACGCCCAACCAGGTACCCTGGCTGGCGTTTAAACGCCAGTCTGTCCTTCTTCACTGGGCGTTTTGAATGCCCAGCTTTTTCTGTGTAATTCCTCTGCTGTATATTCTGAATCTTCAATTCTCTGTATTATTGACTTGAAAAGACACAAATTAAAAATATTTTTGAATTTTTAATAATGAGGAATAATCAAAATGCAACTAAAATCAAATAATAATGCATGCAAGACACCAAACTTAGCAGTTGTATACTACTGACACTAATGAGAATGCATATGAGACACATAAACACTCAAGTCAAGAGAATTCAAAAATCAGAGTAAGAAACCATCAAGAACAACCTAAAGATTACTAAGACACATGCATGAATGCAAGAAGAACAGAAACATGCAATTGACACCAAACTTAATATGAGACACTAGACTTAAACAAGAAATTTTTGGATTTTATGATTTTGTAATTTTTTTTGTGCTTTTTTTTCGAAAATTAAGTGGAAAAAGAAAATAAAGGTATCAAAATTCTTAATGAGAATTCCAGGAATCATGCAATGTTTAGTCTAAGACTCCGGTCCAGGAATTAGACATGGCTTCACAGCCAGCCAAGCTTTCAAAGAAAGCTTCGGTCCAAAACACTAGACATGGCCAATGGCCAGCCAAGCCTTAGCAGATCATTGCTCCAACAGCAAGATTGATAGAAATCAACAAGCTCTTGTGATGATAAGTTGAAACCTCGGTCCAATGAAATTAGACATGGCTTCACAGCCAGCCAGATTTCAACAAATCATCATGAAACTCTAGAATTCATCTTTAAGAACTCCGAAAAAAAAAATACCTAATCTAAGCAACAAGATGAACCGTCAGTTGTCCATACTCGAACAATCCCCGGCAACGGCGCCAAAAACTTGATAGCGCGAAATTGTGATCAATACTTTTCACAAATCAAATAATCCCCGGTAATGAATCCAAAAACTTGGTGTTCAATACCATGGCATAAACACAACTTCGCACAACTAACCAGCAAGTGTACTGGGTTGTCCAAGTAATAAACCTTACGCGAGTAAGGGTCGATCCCACAGAGATTGTTGGTATGAAGCAAGCTATGGTCACCTTGTAAATCTTAGTCAGGCAAACTCAAATGGGTATGGTGATAAACGCATATAACATATAAAGATAAAGATAGAGATACTTATGTAATTCATTGGTAGGAATTTCAGATAAGCGTATGAAGATGCTTGTCCCTTCCGTCTCTTTGCTTTCCTACTGTCTTCATCCAATTCTTCCTACTCCTTTCCATGGCAAGCTTAAGCAAGGGTTTCACCGTTGTCAGTGGCTACCTCCCATCCTCTCAGTGGAAATGTTCAACGCACCCTGTCACGGCACGGCTATCCATCTGTCGGTTCTCGATCAGGCCGGAATAGAATCCAGTGATTCTTTTGCGTCTGTCACTAACGCCCCGCCCTCAGGAGTTTGAAGCACGTCACAGTCATTCAATCATTGAATCCTACTCAGAATACCACAGACAAGGTTAGACCTTCCGGATTCTCTTGAATGCCGCCATCAGTTCTAGCCTATACCACGAAGATTCCGGTTAAAGAATCCAAGAGATATTCACCCAGTCTAAGGTAGAACGGAGGTGGTTGTCAGTCACACGTTCATAGGTGAGAATGATGATGAGTGTCACGGATCATCACATTCATCATGTTGAAGAACAAGTGATATCTTAGAACAAGAACAAGCGGAATTGAATAGAAGAACAATAGTAATTGCATTAATACTCGAGGTACAGCAGAGCTCCACACCTTAATCTATGGTGTGTAGAAACTCCACCGTTGAAAATACATAAGAATAAGGTCTAGGCATGGCCGAATGGCCAGCCTCCCAATGATCTAAGATAGCATCCGAACAAGGATAACTACCCCGATATCTCAATACAATAGTAAAAGGTCCTACTTATAGAAAACTAGTAGCCTAAGGTTTACAGAGATGAGTAAATGACATAAAAATCCACTTCCGGGCCCACTTGGTGTGTGCTTGGGCTGAGCAATGAAGCATTTTCGTGTAGAGACTCCTCTTGGAGTTAAACGCCAGCTTTGGTGCCAGTTTGGGCGTTTAACTCCCATTCTTGTGCCTGTTCCGGCGTTTAACGCTGGGAATTCTGAGGGTGACTTTGAACGCCGGTTTGGGCCATCAAATCTTGGGAAAAGTATGGACTATTATATATTGCTGGAAAGCCCAGGATGTCTACTTTCCAACGCCGTTAAGAGCGCGCCAATTGGGCTTCTGTAGCTCCAGAAAATCCACTTCGAGTGCAGGGAGGTCAGAATCCAACAGCATCTACAGTCCTTTTTAGTCTCTGAATCAGATTTTTGCTCAGGTCCCTCAATTTCAGCCAGAAAATACCTGAAATCACAGAAAAACACACAAACTCATAGTAAAGTTCAGAAAAGTGAATTTTAACTAAAAACTAATAAAAATATACTAAAAACTAACTAGATCATACTAAAAACATACTAAAAACAATGCCAAAAAGCGTACAAATTATCCGCTCATCAATGGCCAATTGAAAGTCCACAATAAAGAGCAACTTGGATACAGAACATTTAGTTATCCAAAGAGATGCTGGGCATCAATGATCCTAGGAAGAAATAGTGAGCCATGTGTCTGTGGTGGAAAGATGTTGAGTAAAAGAAAAAAAAATAAAGCCAAAGGCTACTACTGCAACATTTGACACCAAACCTCCAAAAGAATAATAAGCTTGTTAAGCATTATAAGCCAAGAGAAGTTAGCAAGGGAGTAATTAAAAAGTGAGTCTTCTAACAGCAAGTTTAGCAAGCCTTTGAGGAAAGATGTATATTATGTAACAGCAACAGTAATTGAGTTATCATTGTCTGCATAAAGACTCCATAAATCAAGTTCTGCTATATGCCTAATAAGGATATGTGTTCTTTTCTTGTTCATATCATTTACTCTTAGTTTTGATGCTTGCTTGGGGACAAGCAAGATTTAAGTTTGGTGTTGTGATGACAAGTCATCATATACCCATTTTTCAAGCTAATTTCACTTGTTTTATTAGTCTTTATGCACTTTCTTGCATCCTAAGTAAGTGATTTGGAGTGAAAATGCATAACTTCTTTAAATCAAACAATCACCATGAAATTAATGATAACTCATGAGGTTTAAGCTAATTTTAATTGAATTTTAATTGATTTATAAGCCTTGTGAATTTAGTGATACTTGGAGTGGTTGTTTTGGTTTATTGTAGGTGAAGAAAAGAATAAAAGAGAAAAGCGTGGCCTAAGAAAGCGTGACCAAAGGAGAAGAAAGCGTGGTCAAAGGAAGGATAAGTGTGCCGCATGTAAAGAGGGGAGGCAAGCATTGCCCTCCACAAGGGCACACTGCCCTCTAGGAGGGCAACATAAGGGACAAAGCATAAAAGGCAACTCTGCCCTGCCCACTACAAGGGCAGAGCACAAATTTGTGCCTTGGAATCAAGAAGAAGAAAATGTTGCCCTGCCCTCCACAAGGGCAGTATCGGGCTCATAAGGGAAGAAAATCAAAGGAAAAATGTCCACCAATGCTTGCCACAAGAGTTGAACACGGGACCATGAGGAAGCAAGGAACTAAGTTCCATTACGGTGCCAAGAAAGCCAAGGAAATTGAATAAGCGTGTGTTTCTGCCAGGATTCGAACGTGGGACTTCAGTTTGGAAACACTGCCCTGCCCTCCGCGAGTGCAGGGCAGCATTTTGTTGTGGCATGAATCTAGCGCACCAAGGCACGATTTTGGCAGCACCAGCGCGCACCACAGCACGATTCTGGCAGCACCAGCGCGCACCACATCACAATTCTGGCGCACCAACTTTTTCTGCCCTGCCCTCCGCGAGGGCAGGGCAGCATCCTGCACACCAAGGCACCATTCTGGCGCACCACAGCATCATCTGGCAGCACCAGCACTGCACCACGCACACACCAAGCACCAAATCCTGCCCTGCCCTCCACAAGGGCAGGGCAGCCTCCTGGAAGCTATTATTTTTTGGCCGAAAATTGAATTAAAAATCCAATTTAATTCATTTCTTCACCAAATCAAAAGCCCATCCAAATCCCAAAATCCAAGAATAGAAAGTGTATAAATAGGAGCTAGTTTGATGTAATTAAAAACTTTTACTTGACTTTTGAATTTTGCATTTTTCATTTTTGAGCTCTTGAACTTTCCCTTGGGAACTTGACTGAGATTTCAGAGAATTGGGGAGGAGAATTGATCTCTCTTCTTCCTCATTCTTGCTTGGGCATTTTTATTTTTCTTGTTTGAGTTTTGGGTGTGAAGAATTGAGGAAATTCTGTCTCAATCTCCATTCAAAATCTCTTTAATTCCTCTTCTGCATAATTGAGTTTAATTGCAATTCCTTTACTGCTTCTTCTTCAATTTCTTGTTAATTGCTTTGAGAACTTGGGTCTAGGAAGGCAATTGAGGTCTAGGCTCTGCTACCTAGTCTCTGGAGTCCTGAGATCCCAATTTCCTCGTTGGTTCTTCTGTGAACCCTGCTGCACTTTAATTTCAATTTCTGTTTGAACTTTAGTTTATTCCAATTCATCTTCTACTTTATTAATTGTTGCAATCTACTTTCTCTTGTTGGAATTCTGAATTCCCAATCCTTAATTCCCCTTTTCTATTCAAGCAATTTATATTTCTTGCCATTTAAGTTACTGCAATTTACATTTCTTGCACTTTAAGTTTCAATCATTTACTTTCTTGTTCTTTAAGATTCAGCAAGTTTACTTTCCTGCTCTTTATTTTACTACAATTTCCCTCTCTCCCTTTACATTCCAATCAATTTATATTCTGTTAAATACAACCCACTCAATCAAAACTTAATTCGCTTGACTAAATCAACCACTAAACTAAAATTGCTCAATCCTTCAATCCCTGTGGGATCGACCTCACTCATGTGAGTTATTATTACTTGATGCGACCCGGTACACTTGCCGGTGAGTTTTGTGTTGGATCGTTTTCCACACATCACTTAGAACTCTCTGCCTGTTGCTGAGAAGATGATGGAAAAGGCTTGCCATTGCTAAACCTGTTTCTCCCACCATTATTATTGTTGAAACCTTGTTGAGGTCTCTGTTGATCCTTCCATGAAAGATTTGGATGATTTCTCCATGAAGGATTATAGGTGTTTCCATAGGGGTCTCCCATGTAATTCACCTCTTCCATTGAAGGGTTCTCAGGATCATAAGCTTCTTCTTCAGATGAAGCTTCGTTAGTACTGCTTGGTGCATTTTGCATTCCAGACAGACTTTGAGAAATCATATTGACTTGTTGAGTCAATATTTTGTTCTGAGCCAATATGGCATTCAGAGTATCAATCTCAAGAACTCCTTTCTTCTGATTTGTCCCATTGTTCACAGGATTTCTTTCAGAAGTGTACATGTATTGGTTATTTGCAACCATTTCAATTAGTTCTTGAGCTTCTGTAGGCATCTTCTTCAGATGAAGGGATCCTCCAGCAGAGCTATCCAAAGACATCTTGGATAGTTCAGAGAGACCATCATAGAAAATACCTATGATGCTCCATTCAGAAAGTATATCAGAGGGACACTTTCTGATTAATTGTTTGTATCTTTCCCAAGCTTCATAGAGGGATTCTCCTTCCTTCTGTCTGAAGGTTTGGACTTCCACTCTAAGCTTACTCAATTTTTGAGGTGGAAAGAACTTTGCCAAGAAGGCATTGACTAGCTTTTCCCAAGAGTTCAGGCTTTCTTTAGGTTGTGAGTCCAACCATGTTCTAGCTCTGTCTCTTACAGCAAAAGGGAATAGCATAAGTCTATAGACCTCAGGGTCAACCCCATTAGTCTTGACAGTGTCACAGATTTGCAAGAACTCAGCTAAGAACTGATGAGGATCTTCCAATGGAAGTCCATGGAACTTGCAATTCTGTTGCATTAGAGAAACTAATTGAGGCTTAAGCTCAAAGTTGTTTGCTCCAATGGCAAGGATAGAGATGCTTCTCCCATAGAAGTCGGGAGTAGGTGCAGTAAAGTCACCCAGCACCTTCCTTGCATTGTTGGCATTGTTGTTGTTTTCGGCTGCCATGGGTTCTTCTTCTTTGAAGATTTCTGTTAGGTCCTCTACAGAGAATTGTGCCTTAGCTTCTCTTAGCTTTCGCTTTAAGGTCCTTTCAGGTTCCGGGTCAGCCTCAACAAGAATGCTTTTGTCTTTACTTCTGCTCATATGAAAGAGAAGAAAACAAGAAAATGTGGAATCCTCTATGTCACAGTATAGAGATTCCTTGAGGTGTCAGAGGAAGAATAGAAGGCAGAAGTAGAAAATTCGAACTTATCATGAAAGATGGAGTTCAAATTGTGCATTAAGGAATAGTGTTAGTCCATAAATAGAAGGAGGTGAGAAGAGGGGAAGAAATTTTTGAAAATTAAGTAAAAGATTTTGAAAACATTTTGAAAAACTTTACTTGATTTTCAAAAACCAAGATTGGGAAAGGAATCAAGTGATTTTTTAAAAAAAGATTTTGAAATTAGAAATCAAAAAGATTTGATTGAAAACTATTTTGAAATAGATGTGATTAAGAAGATATGATTGGTTTTAAAAAATGTGATTGAGAAGATATGATTTGAAAAACATTTTAAAAAAGATTTGATTTAAAAGAATAATAACTAGGCTAACAAGAAAAGATATGATTCAGACATTAAACCTTTCTCAGCAGAAAAGGCAACATACTTGAAATGTTGAATCAAATCATTAATTGATAGCAATCATTTTTGAAAATAGAAAGAAATTGATTTTGAAAAGGATTTGATTGAAAAGATTTGATTTGAAAAAGATTTGATTTTGAAAAGATTTTGAAAACTAAAAAAAATTTGCATTGAAAATAGAATCTTCCCTCTTGTGCCATCCTGGCGTTAAACGCCCAGAATGGTGCACATTCTGGCATTTAACGCCCAAACTACTACCCTTTTGGGCGTTAAACGCCCAGCCAGGCACCCTGGCTGGCGTTTAAACGCCAGTCTGTCTTCCTCACTGGGCGTTTTGAACGCCCAGCTTTTTCTGTGTAATTCCTCTGCAGTATGTTCTGAATCTTCAATTCTCTGTATTATTGACTTGAAAAGACACAAATTAAAAATATTTTTGGGTTTTTAACAATAAGGAATAATCAAAATGCAACTAAAATCAAATAACAATGCATGCAAGACACCAAACTTAGCAATTTGTATACTATTGACACTAACAAAATGAGTATGCATATGAGAAACAACAAAACACTCAAGCCAAGAGAATTTAAATATTAGAGCAATGAAATCATCAAGAACAACTTGAAGATCCTTAAGACACATGAATGAATGCAAGAAGAATAGAAACATGCAATTGACACCAAACTTAACATGAGACTCTAGACTTAACAAGAAACATAAAATATTTTTGGTTTTTATGATTTTGTAATTTTTTTGGATTTTTTCGAAAATTAAGTGGAAAAGAAAATAAAGATATCAAAATTCTTAATGAGAATTCCAGGAATCATGCAATGTTAGTCTAAAGCTTTAGTCTAAAGAAATTAGACATGGCTAGCCAAGCTTCAGCAGGACATTACATTCAAGAGCTAAATTGATGAAGATCAATCAGCTTTGGTGATGATAAGAACATCACCTTGAAACACTAGAATTCATTCTTAAGAACTCTGAAAAAAAAATACCAAATCTAAGCAACAAGATGAACCGTCAGTTGTTCATACTCGAACAATCCCCGGCAACGGCGCCAAAAACATGCTGGACGAAATTGTGATCAATACTTTTCACAACTCAAATAATCCCCGGTGATGAACCCAAAGACTTGGTGTTCAATATCATGGCATAAACACAACTTCGCACAACTAACCAGCAAGTGTACTGGGTCGTCCAAGTAATAAACCTTACGCGAGTAAGGGTCGATCCCACAGAGATTGTTGGTATGAAGCAAGCTATGGTCACCTTGTAAATCTTAGTCAGGCAAACTCAAATGGTTATGAATGATGAATAAAACATAAAGATAAAGATAGAGATACTTATGCAATTCATTGGTAGGAATTTCAGATAAGCGTATGAAGATGCTTAGTCCCTTCCGTCTCTCTGCTTTCCTACTGTCTTCATCCAATCCTTCTTACTCCTTTCCATGGCAAGCTGTATGCAAGGGTTTCAACGTTGTCAGTGGCTACCTCCCATCCTCTGAGTGGAAATGTTCAACGCACCCTGTCACGGCACGGCTATCCATCTGTCGGTTCTCAATCAGGCCAGAATAGAATCCAGTGATTCTTTTGCGACTGTCACTAACACCCCGCCCTCAGGAGTTTGAAGCTCGTCACAGTCATTCAATCATTGAATCCTACTCAGAATACCACAGACAAGGTTTAGACCTTCCGGATTCTCTTGAATGCCGCCATCAATTCTAGCTTATACCACGAAGATTCCGGTTAAAGAATCCAAGAGATATCCACCCAATCTAAGGTAGAACGGAGGTGGTTGTCAGGCACACGTTCATAGGTGAGAATGATGATGAGTGTCACGGATCATCACATTCATCAAGTTGAAGAACAAGTGATATCTTGGAACAAGAACAAGCGGAATTGAATAGAAGAACAATAGTAATTGCATTAATACTCGAGGTACAGCAGAGCTCCACACCTTAATCTATGGTGTGTAGAAACTCCACCGTTGAAAATACATAAGAACAAGGTCTAGGCATGGCCGAATGGCCAACCCCCAAACGTGATCAAAAGATCTAAAGATCAAAAGATTCCAAAGATCAAAAGATTCCATAGATGAAAATACAATAGTAAAAGGTTCTATTTATAGAGAACTAGTAGCCTAGGGTTTACAAAGATGAGTAAATGACATAAAAATCCACTTCCGGGCCCACTTGGTGTGTGCTTGGGCTGAGCATTGAAAAATTTTCGTGTAGAGACTCTTCTTGGAGTTAAACGCCAGCTTTTATGCCAGTTTGGGCGTTTAACTCCTACTTTCGTGCCAGTTCCGGCGTTTAACGCTGGAAATTCTAAGGGTGACTTTGAACGCCGGTTTGGACCATCAAACCTTGGGCAAAGTATGGACTATCATATATTGCTGAAAAGCCCGGGATGTCTACTTTCCAACGCCGTTGAGATCGCGCGAATTGGGCTTCTGTAGCTCCAGAAAATCCACTTCGAGTGCAGGGAGGTCAGAATCCAACAGCATCTGCAGTCCTTTTTAGTCTCTGAATCAGATTTTTGCTCAGGTCCCTCAATTTCAGCCAGAAAATACCTGAAATCACAGAAAAACACACAAACTCATAGTAAAGCCCAGAAAAGTGAATTTTAACTAAAAACTAATAAAAATATACTAAAAACTAACTAGATCATACCAAAAACATACTAAAAATAATACCAAAAAGCGTATAAATTATCCGCTCATCACCACGCGTACGCGTGCATGGGGCGTGCGCATGGATGGTCCAAAACGCTTGATGCACGCGTACGCGTGTATTGCGCGCACGCGTGGATGGTGCTCTGTTTTCAAAAATTTTCTATGTTTTTGCACCAATCCAAGCATTCCAAACTTCCAAACAGCTACCAAAACACCTTAAAACCTTATTTAACATACTAACTATCAACTATACTCAACTAACTAAACAAAATATGAAATCAACTAAATTCTATACTATTTACAAAAGAGAAAATGAAAAGATGTTACCATGGTGGGGTGTCTCCCACCTAGCACTTTTGTTTATTGTCCTTAAGTTGGACTTATGGGGAGCTCTTCATCAAGGTGGCTTGTGCTTGTATTCATCTTGGAACTCCCACCAATGCTTGGTTCTCCATTGTGCCCCAAGATTTCCTATGGGTTGAGCCAAGTGTTGATGAAGTTCTTCACAGCTTGGGGCTCCCAAAGTTGGTCCTCTTTTTCTAGTCCGAGATCCCACACTTTATTTTCACACCCTTCTTGAAGTTAATCATCATTATTAATCCACCCGGGTGGTAAGCAAGATGAATTCTCAAGGTGATACCAAACTCTCCTTTTAGACCCATTCAATTGAGCACTAGCCCAACCCTTGCATCTAAGCCTTGAGGTATCAACCAAAAGGAGCCTTGATATACAACGCCATCCACTAAACATTCTTCTCTTATGCTTTATCCAACAAATCATCCTAAGTTGACCATTCGTTTCAAGCAAACCATACTCAAGTAGGGTAATAAAGCTAATAGAAATGAGTTTTACCCACTCAAGTGAAGGAATAGATGACAACCTACGCAGAGAAGCTTCCAAGGATCTTGACAAAGCATATTCAACTTCCGTTCTTCTTTTTCTAAGGGCTTCCACCTCTTCACAAGATTTTTCAAATTAAATCCTTTGTTCATCAATTTCATCTAACTCTTCTCCATCACTTAAATCATAAATGGGAGTTTGAGAGAAATCTACCTTCACATCGCTCTCTTCTTCATCGGGAGAAGGTTCTTCAAGTTCAAAGGATTCACCACCATTAGGATTTGATGCTTGATCTTCATCTCTAAGGGAGCTCAATTCTTGCTCTACTCCTTCCAAGTCTTCATATGGGATATGACTTGGAGGTTGTGCACATTCCTCCTCAACATCAACTTCAATCTTCTTGGAGGGGTTTTCCTCAAGTTTAGGTTCCCATGGAGGTTCCGCATCTCCTAAGTCTTCAACCACTTCCTCCTTTTCTTCAATAGTCATAGGTTCCTCCAATTGTTCTAACACAAAGTAGCATTTCTCCTTTTCCACCAGAGTTTCCAATCTCTCCTTCATGCTATGCTCTTCTTTAGATTCTCCACATGTAGCCATGGGGGTTCCTTGAGTGTCCAAAAGTTGGGATGCTAGCCGGTTTACCACCTCATCCAAGGCGGTCATGAATTGTTGCACATCCCTTGTCATCTCCTCTTGTCCTTGTAGAAGAACACCGAGGGTTTCATCCGTTAGAGGTTGGGGTGGATGGGAGGGTTCATCATATTGGGGGAAGGGTTCATGATAGGAAGGTAGTTCATCATAATTAGGGTGTGGTGATTCAACATTCTCCACTTTTTCCACTTGTTGCACAACATGCTCCATGGTTGCTTGAAATTGATCCAATTCTTCCTTGAGATGATCCCTTGACTCTTGTTCCTCTTGGATATCATGAGTAGGATCATAGGGCTCTTGGATTGAAGGATATGAGTATTCTTCCATGGGAGGTTGTAGTGGAAAGTAGTATTCATCTTATGGTTGGAAATTTTTATATATTGGAGGTGGTTCATCTTGGTAATAATATGGAGGGGGTGGCTCTTGAAAATGTTGATGTTGGAGTGGTGGTGGCTCTATGTGTGGTTCATATAGCTCATATAGTTGTTGGTAGGATGGATATGGATTAGGGTCATATGAAGGTGATTGGTAAGAAGGGGCTTGTGAGTATGGTTGAGGGTTATGTTGAGGGTATGGATCATGGGCATTTTGTGGTAGTTCTTGAAAGTCCCAAGGAGATTCACCATAGCCATTAGATTGATATGCATCATAGAATGGCTCTTCTTCATAGTGTATTGGTGGAGGTTGTTGCCAAGAGGATTGATCATATGCATATGGCTCCTCCCACCTTTGAGTGTTCCATCCTTGATAGACATTCTCATTGTAATCTCCACTTCCTACAACATAGTTGTAATCACACTCATAGCCAAAATGAGAATTCATAATGGAAAGAGAAAACAAAAATCAAAAGATAATAGAGAACAAGAGAAACAAAATTCTACAACTAGCAAATAAAGCAAAAAGCAAGATATTCACACAATTCTCATATATACAATAACCAATAACATAACACCATTGCAATTCCCCGGCAACGGCGCCATTTTGATGATTGAATTTTTTGATGGTATAGAATTTCACAAATGAATTCTCGTTGCAAGTATAGTTTCTAAACCAATCAATAATCCTTTCATACAAAAAGTTGTTTGTCACTAGTACAAACCCCTAAAATTTATAAACCGAAGTATTGAACCTCGGGTCGTTCTCCCTAGGAATTACAATAAAGTGTCTTGTTGGTTGTGAGTTATTTTGGGGTTTTTTGAGATTTTAGACCAGAAATATAAATGGCAAAGGAAATAAACTAAAACCTAACAAAGCTCTTGGCAAGATATGAATACTAGAAGTCCTATCCTAGTTATCCTCCTCAATTGTGGTAACAAATTGTCCATTACTCCCACTTAGTTAACCTCTAACCATGGAGGAAAGTCAAGTGGATGAATCAATTTGATTCCTCAAGTCCTAATCAACTCCTAAAGGAAAGACTAGCTTTAGAGGCATTCAAATCAATTAGCAACTTCTAATTATCAATCAACAAAGGAATCAGATAACTCAAGAGTCACTAATTACTCTACCTAGCCAAGAGGAACAAAACCTACACTAAAATCCAACTAAGCATTTCATCAAACACTTGGAAGGCATAAAAGAAAAGCATAGTAAATTGACAACAAGAAGGAAATCTAACAACAATTATTGAAAGAAATTAACAACAACAATTAAAAGAAACACATTTATTATGAATTACCTTGATTGAATTGAAAGAAAGTAGAAGAAACAAAAGTAGATCTACAACAAAACACAAGAACAACATAAAAGAGATTACAACAAAAGAATAGAAGAAGAATGAATGTAACTACAAGGAATTGAGAAGATAGAAGTAGAAGAAGATGAATCTAAATCTAGATCTAAGAACTAAACCTAATCCTAATGCTAATCCTAGAGAGAAGTGAGAGCTTCTCTCTCTAGAAACTACTTCTAACTACTTCTAAAACTAAACTAAACTAATGGTAACTAACTTGTTCATCCCTCTTCAATCCTTGGCTTAAATAGCATTAGAAATGAGTTAGATTGGCCCACAAGGCTTTAGAATTCGCTGGCCACGTATTGCTTTAAGTGGATCATATGGCAGCAACGACGTGTGCACGTACAGTGTGCGTTCGCATCACCATACGTGTAGCAACTATAGAAAATCATATATCGTTTCGAAGTCCCGGATGTTAGCTTTCCAACCCAACTAAAACCGCATCATTTGGACCTCTTTAGCTCAGGTTATGGTCAATTAAGTGCGAAGAGGTCAGGCTTGACAGCTTTTTGGTTTCATCATTTCTTCATGAGTTCTCCAACTTTACATGCTTTTTCTTCATTCCCTTGATCCAATATTTGCCTCCTAAATCTGAAATCACTTAACAAACATATCAAGGCATCTAATGGAATCAAAGGTAAATTAAATTTAGCTATTTTAAGACCTAAAAAAGCATGTTTTCACTCTTAAAGCACAATTAAAGGAGAAGTTATAAAACCATGCTATTTCATTGGATAAATGTGGGTAAAAGGTGATAAAATCTCCTAAATTTAACAGAAGATAAACCCTACAAATGGGGTTTATCAGTGGGATCAACCCTTACTCGCGTAAGGTTTTATTACTTGGACGACCCAGTGCACTTGCTGGTTAGTTATGCGGAGTTGCAAAAGTGTGATTGCAATTTCATGCACCAAGTTTTTGACGCCATTGTCGGGGATTGTTCGAGTTTGGACAACTGATAGTTCATCTTGTTGCTTAGATTGCGTAATTTTATTTTATGTTTAAGCCTTTTATTTTATTTTCGAAAAATACAAAAAAATTATAAAATCATAAAACCAAAAAAAATTGTTTCGAAAAATACTGCATGTCTTTAATCTTTCTTAGATTTTCGAAAATTCATCATGTGTTCTTTCTTGATCTTCAAGTTGTTCTTGATGATTTTCTATGTTTAATCTTATGATTTTCTTGTTTTGTGTTTTATGTTCTTTTTCATATGCATTTTCGAATCCATAGTGTCTAAACATTCAAAATTTCTAAGTTTGGTGTCTTGGATGTCTTTCTTTTCTTAAAAATTTTCAAAAATATGTTCTTGATGTTTATCATGATCTTCAAAGTGTTATTGGTATTCATCTTGACATTCAAAGTGTTCTTGCATGCATTATTTGTTTTGATCTTAAAATTTTATGTTTTGTTTCATTTTGTTGTTTTTCTCTCTCCTCATTCAAAATTCAAAAGTCAAAAAATATATTTTCCTTTTTCTTCTCATAATTTTCGAAATTTTGAGTTGACTTGGTCAAAAATTTTTAAAATTTAGTTATTTCTTGTTAGTCAAGTCAAAATTTCAAATATGAAAAAATTATATATCTTTTCAGTAAATAATACCGAGAAATGAAAGATCAGAACATAAAGCAGAAGAATCACAGAGAAAAAGAGCTCACTCGCGTTAAAACGCCAGTAAAGAGGCATTTTGGGCGTTAAACGCCAGAATGGCTATCATTCTGGGCGTTTAACGCCAGTAAAGGTATAATTCTGGGCGTTAAATGCCAGAATGGGCAGCATTCTAGGCGTTTAACGCCAAAAATGGCAGCATTCTGGGCGTTCAGAAAAACACCCAGTAAAGAAGGATTCCTGGCGTTTAACGCTAGGCAGGGTATCTGGCTGGACGTTAAACGCCCAAAGAAGCAGTCAAGTGGGCGTTAAATGCCAGAATGGATAACATTCTGGGCGTTTAACGCCACGATGACACAAGGGAGGTAATTTTGTTTCCAATTCAAATTTTTTCAATTTTTCATGTTTTAATTCATAACTTTTTGCATCAAACATATTTTAAACGTTCATCTTTCAATTTTTTAATGTTTTTGAAAAATTTCAAACTAATTTTTCAAAAATCTATTTCTTAATTTTATTTCATATTTTCGAAAATCCTTGCTAACAATTCATATTTTGATTCAAAATTTTCAAGTTTATTACTTTCTTGTTAAGAAAGGTTCAATCTTTAAATTCTAGAATCACATCTTATAGTTTCTTGTTAGTCAAGTTATCAACTTTAACTTTAAAAATCAAATCTTTTTAAATTCTCTCTCAACCCTTTTTCAAAATAAATTTCAATCATATCTTTTTAAAATTTTAATTTCAAAATCTTTTTCTAACTTCTTATCTTTTCAAAATTATTTTCAAATCTTTTCAAACTAACCACTTGACTTGTTTGTTTTAATTTTAAAAAGTTTACTATTTTTTATCTTTTTCAAAACCACATAACTACTTTTCCACTTCTAATTTTTGAAAATCACTAACCATTTTTTTAAAAATATTTTTAATTAACTAATTGTTTTAGTTTTTAATTTTCTTCTATTTCTTTTTCAAATTTTTGAAACTAACTTAATTAATTAAATAAAATAAAAATATTTTTCCCCCTCTTTTTAAAATTCGAATATTCTCTCTCTCATCTCCTTCTATTTATTTTATTTAATTGCTAACACTTCTCTTCTACTCATAATTCGAACCCCTCTCTGTTCTCTCTATTCGAAATTACTAATCCCCTATCTCTTCTGATTCTTCTCTTCTTCTATTCTTATACTCACATAAAAGAATCTCTATACTGTGACATAGAGGATTCCAGATCCTACCCTCTTTGTTCTCTTCTTTTTCATATGAGCAGGAATAAGGATAAGGACATTCTTGTTGAAGCTGATCCTGAACCTAAAAGGACTCTGAAGAGGAAGCTAAGAGAAGCCAAAGCACAACACTCCAGAGAGGACCTTACAGAAAATTTTGAAAAAGAAGCAGACATGGCAGCCAAACCCAACAACAATGCCAGAGATGTAAGAAAGATGCTTGGTGACTATACTGCACCAACGTCCAACTTCTATGGAAGAAGTATCTCAATTCCTGCCATTGGAGCAAACAACTTTGAGCTTAAGCCTCAATTAGTTTCTCTAATACAGCAGAACTACAAGTTTTTTGGACTTTCATCGGAAGATCCTCATCAGTTCTTAGCTAAATTCTTGCAGATCTGTGATACTGTTAAGACCAATGGGGTTGATCCCATGGTCTACAGAGCTATGACATGGTTAGACTCACAACCTAGAGAAATCCTGAACTCTTGGGATAAGTTGGTCACTGCTTTCTTGACCAAATTCTTTCCACCTCAAAAGATGAGCAAGCTTAGAGTGAAAGTCCAAACCTTCAGACAGAAGGAAGGTGAATCTCTCTATGAAGCTTGGGAAAGATACAAGCAATTAACCAAAAGGTATCCTTCTGACATGCTTCCAGAATGGAGCATCATATGTATATTCTATGATGGTCTGTCTGAATTGTCCAAGATGTCATTGGACCATTCTGTTGGTGGATCTCTTCATCTGAAAACACCTGCAGAAGCTTAGGAACTCATTGAGATGGTTGCAAATAACCAGTTCATGTACACTTTTGAAAGAAATCCTGGGAATAATGGGAAGACTCGGAAGAAAGGAGTTCTTGAAATTGATACTCTAAATGCCATATTGGTTCAGAACAAGATATTGACTCAGCAAGTCAATATGATTTCTCAGAATCTGACTGGATTGCAAGCTGCATCTAGCAGTACTAAAGAAGCCTCCTCTGAAGGAGAAGCTTATGACCCTGAGAATCCTATAATGGAAAAGGTGAGTTACATAGGAGAACCCTATGGAAGCACCTATAATCCTTCGTGGAGGAATCATCCAAATTTCTCATGCAAAGATCAACAGAAGCCTCAACAAGGCTTCAATAACAATAATGGTGGGAGAAATAGGTTTGGCAATAGCAAGCCTTTTCCATCATCTTTTCAGCAACAGACAGAGAATTTTGATCCGAGCCGCTCTGGCTTAGCAAACATAGTCTCTGATCTATCTAAGGCCAGTCTTAGTTTCATGACTGAGAAAAGGTCCTCCATCAGAAATTTAGAGGCACAAGTGGGTCAGCTGAGTAAAAGAGTTATTGAAACTTCTCATAGTACTCTCCCAAGCAATACAGAAGAGAATCCAAAGAGAGAGTGCAAGGCCATCAATATAACCAAAATGGCCGAACCTACAAAGGAGGAAGAGGCAGTGATCTCCAGTAAGGAAGACCTCACTGGATGTCTACTAACCACTAAGAAGTTCCCTAATGGGGAACCAAAGGAATCTGAGGCTCAAACAGAGACCATAGAGATTCCACTAAACTTACTATTGCCATTCATGAGCTTTGATGAGTATTCTTCCTTTGAAGAAGATGAAGAAATTGTTGAAGAGTAAGTTGCTCGGTATCTAGGAGCAATCATGAAGCTCCATGCCAAGTTATTTGGTAATGAGACTTAGGAGGATGAACCTCCATTGCTCATCAATGAATTGAATGCCTTGGTTCAGCTGAAAATACCTCAGAAAAAAATTGGATCCCGGAAGGTTCTTAATACCTTGTACTATAGGCACCATGACCTTTGAGAAGGCTCTGTGTGACCTAGGGTCTGGTATAAACCTCATGCCACTTTTTGTAATGAAGAAACTAGGAATCTTTGAGGTACAAGCTGCAAGAATCTCACTAGAGATGGCAGATAAATCAATGAAATAGGCTTATAAACTTGTAGAGGATGACTTAGTGAAGGTTGAAGACCTCTACATCCCTACTAACTTCATAATCCTAGACACCAGGAATGATGAAGATGAATCCATCATCCTTGGAAGATCCTTCTTAGCCATAGCAAGAGCTGTGATTGATGTGGATAGAGGAAAGTTAGTCCTGCAACTGAATGAGCACAACCTTGTGTTTAAGGCTCAAGGATCTTCTTTTGTAAACATGGAGAAAAAGCATGAAAAGCTTCATCCAATTCTCTCCATACAGAGTCAAGTAGAGCCCCCACACTCAAACTCTAAGTTTTGTGTTGGGAGGCCACAATCATGCTCTGAGCATATGTGAAGCTCTGTAAGAGCTTCCTGTCAAGCTATTGACATTAAAGAAGCGCTTATTGGGAGGCAACCTGGTGCACAAAATTGTGATCATCAATGGCGCCATCAACATGGTACGCTCAATTGCAATCTCAACTCTTTATCACAACTTCGCACAACTAACCAGCAAGTGCACTGGGTCGTCCAAGTAATAAACCTTACGCGAGTAAGGGTCGATCCCACGGAGATTGTTGGTATGAAGCAAGCTATGGTCATCTTGTAAATCTCAGTCAGGCAGATTCAAATGGTTATGAATGATTTATGAATAAAGCATAAAATAAAGATAGAGATACTTATGTAATTCATTGGTGAGAATTTCAGATAAGCGTATGGAGATGCTTTGTCTCTTTCCTCTCTCTGCTTTCCTACTGTCTTCATCCAATCCTTCTTACTCCTTTCCATGGAAAGCTATATGTTGGTTATCACCGTTGTCAATGGCTACAGTCCTGTCCTTTCAATGAAAATGTTCAACGCGCTCTGTCACAGCACGGCTATTCAGCTGTCGGTTCTCGATCATGTCGGAATAGAATCCAGTGATTCTTTTGCATCTGTCACTAACGCCCCACAATCGCGATTTTGAAGATCGTCACAGTCATTCAATCCTTGAATCCTACTCAGAATACCACAGACAAGGTTTAGACCTTCCGGATTCTCTTGAATGCCGCCATCAATTCTAGCTTATACCACGAAGATTCCGATTAAAGGATACAAGAGATATCCACTCAATCTAAGGTAGAACGGAGGTGGTTGTCAGGCACACGTTCATAGGTGAGAATGATGATGAGTGTCATGGATCATCACATTCATAAATTTGAGGAACAAGTGATATCTTAGAACAAGAATAAGCTGAATTGAATAGAAGAACAATAGTAATTGCATTAATACTCGAGGTACAGCAGAGCTCCACACCTTAATCTATGGTGTGTAGAAACTCCACCGTTGAAAATATATAAGAACAAGGTCTAGGCATGGCCGAGAGGCCAGCCCCATGATCTAAGATAGCATAAGACTACTCAAAGATAGCTACCCCGATGAAGATACAATAGCAAAAGGTCTTATTTATAGAGAACTAGTAGCTTAGGGTTTACAGAAATGAGTAAATGACATAAAAATCCACTTCCAAGTGACTTGGTGTGTGCCTGGACTGAGCATTGAAGCATTTTCGTGTAGAGACTTTTCTTTGAGTTAAACACCAGCTTTTGTGCCAGTTTGGGCGTTTAACTCCCATTCTTGTGCCAGTTCCGGCGTTTTACACCAAAATTCTTGAGCTGATTTAGAATGCCTGTTTGGGCCATAAAATTTCAATCAAAGTATAAACTATTATACATTGTTGGAAAGCCCAGGATGTCTACTTTCCAACGCAGTTGAGAGCGCGCCAATTGAGCTTTAGTAGCTCCAGAAAATCCACTTCGAGTGCAGGGAGGTCAGAATCCAACAGCATCCGCAGTCCTTTTCAGCCTCTGAATAAGATTTTTGCTCAGGTCCCTTAATTTCAGCCAGAGAATACATGAAATCACAGAAAAACACACAAACTCATAGTAAAGTCCAGAAAAGTGAATTTTAACTAAAAACTAATAAAAATATAATAAAAACTAACTAAAACATACTAAAAACATACTAAAAACAATGCCAAAAATAGCTAATTACTTTTATCCGCTCATCACAACCCAATATTATTTATCAATGTTAATTACTTTTTCATTTTATTTTCCAGTGTTAGTCTATATTTTCTTTAGGTTGATGATGATATAGAGTCACAAAAATAGCTGCAGAATTAAAACAGAATCAAAAAAATAGCATAAAAAATAACACACCCTGGAGGATAGGCTTACTGGCATTTAAGCACCAGTAAGGATAGCAGAATGGGCGTTTAATGCCCAAAATAGCAGCATTCTGTGCGTTAAACACCAGAATAGGCAGACAGACTAGCGTTTAATGTCAGAGAAGGG
Organism: Arachis hypogaea; assembly: GCF_003086295.3. NCBI lineage: Eukaryota > Viridiplantae > Streptophyta > Magnoliopsida > Fabales > Fabaceae > Arachis > Arachis hypogaea. The sequence goes on along the minus strand of NC_092041.1, from coordinate 64,253,683 downwards.
TGTCTGGTGTCTGGCTGGCATTAAACGCCAGTAAGGATAGCAGAATGGGCATTTAACGCACAGTCTGGCAGCATTCTGGGCGTTAAATGCTAGAATTGGCAGCCAGACTGGCATTTAACGCCATAAAGGGGCATCAGCTTGGCGTTTAACACCAGAAATGGCACATAGAGGGCTTTTAAACGCCAGAAAGGTGCAGGGATGAGAAATCCTTGACACCCCAGGATCTGTGGACCCCATAGGATCTCCACCTACCCCAACTCACTATCTCTCCTCTTCACACCTTTCTATAACACTCTTTCCCAAACACCATTCACCTATCAAATCCTACCCTCTTCCCCATAATCTCTCCTCCACTCACATCCACCCACTCTTACCCAAAAAAAACCCTCATAAAACCCCACCTAGCTCACTATTCAAATTCAAAACATTTCCCTCCCAACCCCACCCATTCTCACATGGATTCCCTCTCTTTCTTATCCGATAAATACCCCTCCTTACTACCCTCAATTTCACACATCACAAACACTTCTTCACCCCCTTGGCCGAACCACTCATACACTTCCATCTCCTCTATTTCTTCTTCTTCTACTCTCTTTTTTCTTCTTTTGCTCGAGGATGAGCAAATCTTTTAAGTTTGGTGTGGGAAAAACTCTGCTTTTTATTTTTCCATAACCATTAATGGCACCTAAGGCCAGAAAAACCTCTAGAAAGAGGAAAGGGAAGATAGTTGCTTCCACCTCCAAGTCATGGGAGGTTGAAAGATTCATCTCAAAGGTCCATCAAGACCACTTCTATGAAGTTGTGGCCAAGAAAAAGGTGATCCCCAAAGTTGGGAAGTTCTCACCAACCCCATCGAACAAGTCAGAATCTTAATGGCTTAAGAGTTTTATGCTAATGCATGGATCACTAAGAACCATGATCAATGTATGAACCCAAACCCAAAGAATTGGCTCACAATGGTTCAACTTGCCAATGATGCAAGGAGATCCACATCCTTTCACTAGAATGGTCAACTTTGATCAAAGGGTGGACCAAGTTCTCATGGATATCTGTGTGGAAGGAGCTAAATGGAAAAGAGACTCTAAAGGAAAGCCGGTTCAACTGAGAAGGCCTGACCTCAAACCCGTGTCTAGAGGATGGTTAGAGTTCATCCAATGCTCTATCATTCCTACTAGCAACCGGTCCGAAACAACTGTGGATCGGGCTATCATGATCCACAGTATCATGATTGGAGAGGAAGTGGAAGTTCATGAGATCATACCTCTAGAACTATACAAGGTGGCTGACAAGCCCTCCACTTTGGCAAGGTTAGCATTTCCTCATCTCATCTGTTTCCTATGCAATTCAGCTTGAATTGTCATAAAGGAAGACATCCCCATTGAAGCAGACAAGCTCATTACTAAAAAGAGGATGGAGCAAACAAGAGAGCCCACTCATGGACCTCAACAAGAGCATGAGGAAGTTCCTCATAAAGAAATCCCTGAAATGCCTCAAGGGATGCATTTTCCTTCACACAACTATTGGGAGCAACTCAACACCTCTTTAGGAGAATTGAGTTCTAACACAGAGCAACTGAGGATGGAGCACCAAGAGCCCTCCATTATCCTCCGTGAAATCAGAGAGGACCAAAGAGCCATGAGGGAGGAGCAACAAAGGCAAGGAAGAGATATTGAGGAGCTAAAGCATGATGACAAGTCATCATATACCCATTTTTCAAGCTAATTTCACTTGTTTTGTTAGCATTTATGCACTTTCTTGTATCCTAAGTAAGTGATTTGGAGTGAAAATGCATAACTTTTCTAAATCAAGCAACCACCATGGAATTAATGTTAAATCATGAGGTTTAAGCTAATTTTAATTGAATTTTAATTGATTTATAAGCCTCTTGAATTTAGTGATACTTGGAGTGTTGTTTTGGTTTATTATAGGTGAAGAAAAGAAAAGAAAAGGAAAAGCGTGGCCTAAGAAGTGTAGCCTCAGGAAAGGAAAGCGTAGCCCAAGGAAAGGAAAGCGTGGCCAAGGAGAGAAGAAGCGTGCCGCAGGCAAAGGGGGAGGCAACATTGCCCTCCACAAGGGCAGACTGCCCTCTAGGAGGGCAACACAAGAGAACCAAACAAGGAAGGCAAATCTGCCCTGCCCACTACAAGGGCAGAGCACAAAATGTGCCTTGGGACCAAGAGAAAGAGAACCTTGCCCTGCCCTTGTGGAGGGCAGAATCGGGCTCTCTAAGGAAGAAATTCAAGGGAACAAGGTCACCCATGCATGCTACAAGGTTCGAACAAGGAACCATGAGGAAGCTAGGACTTAAGGAAGAGTGCCGTGCCAAGAAGCCAAGGAAATTAATTGAATTTGTGCTTCCTCCGTGTTTCGAACACGGGACGTGGAAGAGGGAACTCTGCCCTGCCCTTGGCGCGGGCAGGGCAGCATTTGGATTGGCGCAGCACCTTGCGCACCAAGAAGCAAATCTGGCGCACCAAATCCTTCCCTGGCAGCACCAGCGCGCACCACGATCCTCTCCTGGCAGCACCACAACTTTCTGCCCTGCCCTTGGCGCGGGCAGGGCAACGTTTTGCAATCCTGGCGCACCACGCACGAATTCTGGCGCACCAATCTTCAACCCTGGCAGCACCAACGTGCAACGCTCGTCCCTGGCAGCACCACAACTTTCTGCCCTGCCCTTGGCGCGGGCAGGGCAGCGTTTTGCGTTCCTGGCAGCACCAAGGCTGCACCAACTCGCGCCAGACTCGCACCACGCCGCACCAGCTCGCACCACCATGCATCAATTTTCTGCCCTGCCCTCCACAAGGGCAGGGCAGCCTCCTGGGAGTGATTTTTAATGGGCCAAAAATTCAAATTAAAAATCCATTTGAATTCATTTCTTCACCAAATCAAAAGCCCATCCAAATCCCAAAATCCAAGAATAGAAAGTGTATAAATAGAAGTTAGTTTGATGTAATTAGGACCTTTACTTGACCTTTTACCACTTTGATTTTTACCTTTACTTTTGAATTTTACTTTCACCTTTCTTTTGAGCTTTTGCAATTGTTCTTGAGAAACTTGTCCGAGCACCAAGAGGATCAAGGGAGAATTGATTGATCTCCTTCCTCATTCTTACTTGGGCAATTCTACTCTTCTGTTTTTGAGTTTTGGGTGTGTGAAATTGAGGAAATTCTGTCTCAATTCCCATTCAAACTCTTTTCAATTTGTTTTCTGCATAATTGAATCTGATTTCTATTCTTCTACTGCTTTCTCTTCTAATTCTTGTCAATTGCTTTGTTAACTTGGATCTAGGAAGGGAAATAGAGATCTAGGCTCTGCTACCTAGTCTCTTGAGACCTGAGACCCAATTTTACTTTTGGTTCTTCTGTGAACCTCTGCTATATTTTATTTTCTTTCTGTTTGAATGCTATTTGCTTCTGATTCAATTTCTGCTCAATCAATTGCTGCAATTTACTTCTCCTTTGTTTAGATTTTGCAATCCCAGTCCTCAAACCCCTTTTATATTCAAGCCATTTATCTTTCTTGCCATTTAAGTTACTGCAATTTAAGTTTCTTGCACTCTAAGTTTCAGTCATTTACTTTCTTGCTCTTTAAGATTCTGCAAATTTACAATTCTGTTCTCTAATTTACTGCACTTCTCCCTTCCCCCTTTACATTTACTGTCATTTACTTCCTGTTAAACACAAATCACTCAACCAATACTTGATTCGCTTGACTAAATTATCCACTAAACTAAAATTGCTCAATCCTTCAATCCCTGTGGGATCGACCTCACTCATGTGAGTTATTATTACTTGATGCGACCCGGTACACTTGCCGGTGAGTTTTGTGTTGGATCGTTTTCCACACATCAATTTTTTGGCGCCGTTGCCGGGGATTGAAATAGATTGACAATGATTAAGTGAAGTGGAGGTCTAGATTAAGCACTTTTTCTTTTCTGTTATTCTAACTCCTACTAACACACTAACTATTTGAGTTTTTGCTTAAACTAACTAAAACTTCATTCTAGCTATAGATTGAAGTTCCATTGTATTTCTGGGTTTGTGTGTTTATTGTTGTGTGTTTGTATGTCAGGTATAGGAAGATCCTCCCCTATCATCTCTGAAATTGATCAAAGGACTCTTCGGAGAATAAGAAGAGCTGAAAGAGGGAAGAACATTGTTGGAGAAGAAGAATCTGAGGAGGAATTCCAAGACATGGAAGGAGATACCAATCAACCAGGAGAAGGAGCCAACAATAATCAACAACAGAGAAGAGTCTTGGCTTCATACACATTTGCTAATGCTAGGCATTGTGGAAGTAGCATTCTTCCTCCCAATGTCAATGCAAACAATTTTGAACTCAAGCCACAACTCATCACTCTGGTTCAAAACAATTGTTCTTTTGGAGGAGGGCCTTTGGAGGATCCAAATCAACATCTGTCCACTTTCTTGAGAATCTGTGACACAGTGAAAACCAATGGTGTACCTCCTGATAGTTACAAGTTGCTGCTCTTCCCATTCTCTCTTAGAGATAAAGCCACTCAATGGCTAGAGACCTTTCCAAAAGAAAGCATCAATACTTGGGATGACTTGGTGAGCAAGTTCCTTGCCAAATTTTATCCCCCTCAAAGAATCTTAAGGTTGAAGACTGAGGTTCAAACATTCACTCAATTGGAGGCCGAGAACTTATATGAAGCATGGGAAAGGTATAAGGCTTTATTGAGGAAATGTCCACCAGAGATGTTCACTGAGTGGGACAAGTTGCAAAACTTCTATGAGGGACTCACTCTTAAAGCCCAAGAAGCTCTTGATCACTCTGCCGGAGGTTCATTACAACTCATGAAAACCACAGAGGAAGCTCAAAACCTCATTGATATGGTGGCCAACAACCAATATTTCTTTGCTCATCAAAGACAACGCCAACCATCACAGAGAAGAGGAGTAATGGAGTTGGAAGGAGTGGATTCAATCCTAGCTCAAAATAAGATGATGCAGCAGCAGATTCAACAACAATTTGAGCAAATGGCTAAGAGAATTGATGGCTTGCAAGTGGCAGCAGTGAGCACCACAAGCCAACCACCAACCACTTGGGTGCAAAGTGAAGAAACTCAAGAAGAGCAACAACAAGAGCAAGTCCAATATATGCACAGCCAAAATCCTGGAACAAATGAAGTTTATGGTGATACTTACAATCCATCTTGGAAGAACCATCCCAACCTCAGATGGGGGGACAACCATAATCAAAACCAACAACCATGGCAAAGAAACACAGGCCAGAACAATTGGAAAAACACAAACCACAACCCCCAGCCAAACACTAACCAAAACTCATACAGAAAACCACAAAACAACTACCCAAATTCTAACCAATACCCACCCAATAACCACCCAACTAACCAAAACACTTATCTTCATCCATCAACACTCCAAAATCAACCCATCTCACAAGACTCACAAAGAATCACCAATCTAGAGCTGCTCATGGAGAAACTAATGAAGAGCCAAGAATTGACCACCAAGAATCAAGAAGCCTCCATGAAGAACCTAGAGAGGCAGATTGGACAAATCTCTAAAAAGATTTCTGTTGAGAAACCATCAAGTTCACTACCTAGTGATACCATTCCCAACCCAAAGGAAGAATGCAACGTAGTGCAACTAAGAAGTGGAAAGATGTTAGTGGACGGTAACCAAGGAGCAACAAAGAAGCTTATGGAGAATGACACTGAGCCAACAAAGAATGATGAAGCCATCAACAAAGACATGATAAGCAAGAATGCTCCAGAAAAACTCACAGAGGAAGACAATAAGCCACAGAATTTGAAGAAAGGAAAGCAAATCATGGAAGAACCAATTCCAAAACAGCATCAAGTGGAGAAGAGCCCAACACCACCACTACCTTATCCACAGAGATTTCACAAGGAAACAAAGGATCAGCACTTCCACAAATTTCTTGAGACTTTCAAGAAGTTGGAAATCAACATACCTTTGGCAGAGGCTTTGGAGCAAATGCCTTTATATGCCAAGTTCTTAAAGGAGCTCATCAACAAGAAAAGAGATTGGAATGAGAAGGAAACGGTGATGCTTAGTGAGGAATGTAGTGCCGTGCTCCAAAAGGGAATCCCACCAAAACTCAAGGATCCAGGGAGTTTTGTAGTGTCATGCACTATAGGCAAACTATCCTTGGACAAAGCTCTTTGTGATCTTGGAGCTAGTATCAACTTAATGCCCTTGTCCATGATGAAGAAGTTGGCCATAGAAGAACTCAAACCCACCAGGATGTCACTAGTCATGGCAGACAGATCAATCAAGACACCAAGTGGAATTGTGGAAAATTTGCTAGTGAAGGTTGGAAAGTTTATCTTCCCTGCAGACTTTGTAATCCTAGATACTGATGAGGAAGGCAACAATTCAATCATCTTGGGCAGACCATTTCTAGCAACTGCAAGAGCCATTATAGATGTGGAAAAAGGAGAAATGATTTTCAGAGTACACAATGAGCAGATGATCATCAATGCTTTTAAGTCAATGCAACACCCTCCAGAGCAGGAAGATCATTTGAGGGTGGATATGATAGAGAGCTTAGTGGAAGAAATGTTAGACATTGATCAGCATGAGCAAGAAAAGGACAATCAAGAAACAATAGAGGAACATGTGGCTGAGGCTTTCATAAACAAAGAAGTGGAACCAAGCAAGAAAGAAGAGGTGCAAAAGCAGGAACTGAAGCCATTACCTTCTCATCTCAAATATGCATTTCTTGGGACTTCAGAAAGCCTCCCGGTGATCATCAATTCGTCCTTGACAAAGAAAGAAGAAGGAGAGCTTCTTGATGTTCTCAGAGCCCACAAGGACGCCTTAGGGTGGACCATTGATGACTTGAAGGGCATCAGCCCTACAGTATGCATGCATAAGATTCTTTTGGAGGACAATTCCAAAGCAGTAATTCAACCTCAGAGAAGACTAAACCCTGCAATGAAGGAAGTTGTCCAGAAGGAAGTGATGAAGTTATGGAATGCAGGAATCATATATCCTATTTCCGATAGCTCATGGATAAGCCCAGTCCAAGTTGTACCAAAGAAAGGAGGGATGACAGTCATTATTAATGAGAAGAATGAACTCATTCCCACCAGAACAGTGACAGGGTGGAGGATGTGTATTGACTATAGAAGATTGAATGATGCCACACGCAAAGATCACTTCCCACTTCCTTTCATTGATCAAATGCTTGAAAGGTTGGCTGGCCATGCTTATTATTGCTTCTTGGATGGCTATTCTGGGTATAATCAGATAGTGGTAGATCCAAAGGACCAAGAAAAGACTTCATTCACATGCCCAGTTGGAGTTTTTGCCTATAGAAGAATGCCATTCGGATTATGCAATGCCCCAGCCACTTTTCAAAGGTGTATGCTCTCCATTTTCTCAGATATGGTTGAAAAATTTTTAGAGGTTTTCATGGATGACTTTTCTGTTTTTGGTGACACTTTCAATACTTGCTTAAACCATCTAACTCTTGTCTTGAAACGGTGCCAAGAAACTAATTTGGTTTTGAACTGGGAGAAGTGCCATTTCATGGTACCTGAGGGGATTGTTCTTGGTCATAAAGTCTCAAGAAGAGGAATAGAGGTTGACAAGGCAAAAGTTGAAATAATAGAAAAACTCCCTCCACCAACTAATGTGAAATCTGTTAGAAGTTTCTTGGGGCATGCAGGATTTTATAGAAGGTTTATCAAAGATTTTTCTAAAATAGCCAAACCTTTGAGTAACCTTTTGATGATTGATCAACCTTTTGTTTTTGATAAGAATTGCCAGCATGCTTTTGAAACTTTAAAACATAAACTCACAACAACACCAATTATCACACCCCCTGATTGGGACTTACCATTTGAACTCATGTGTGATGCAAGTGAAATTGCAATTGGTGCTGTACTTGGGCAGAAGAAGGGAAACTTGCATCATGTCATATATTATGCAAGTAAAGTATTGAATGAAGCTCAAAAAAATTACACTACAACAGAGAAGGAATTGCTAGCTGTAGTCTATGCATTTGATAAGTTTAGATCATATTTGATAGGATCTAAAATTGTGGTTTATACTGATCATGCTGCTCTCAAGTATTTGATGTCAAAACAGGATGCTAAACCAAGACTTATCAGATGGATTCTACTCTTACAAGAATTTGACATTGAGGTAAGGGACAGGAAAGGCACTGAAAATCTAGTTGCTGATCATTTGTCAAGACTGCCACCAGAAACAATTCAAAAGGCCTCATTACCTGTGAATGAAAGCTTCCCAGATGAACATCTCATGCAAATCCAACAAACACCATGGTTCGCTGATATAGCAAACTACAAAGTAGGGAGAAAGATACCACAAGAATTCACTAAGCAACAAGTGAGGAAACTAATCAATGAAGCAAAGAAGTTCTTATGGGATGAACCCTATTTGTTCAGAAGGTGTTCTGATGGAATAATCAGGAGATGTATTCCTGAAAGTGAAACAAGGGATGTATTATGGCATTGCCATGGCTCAGCTTATGGCGGACACTTTGGTCCAGAAAGAACAGCAGCAAAAATACTACAAAGTGGGTTCTATTGGCCAACCATCTTCAAAGATGCTAGGGAGTTTGTCCACCAATGTAATGAATGCCAAAGAGCAGGAGGATTAACAAGAAGGAACGAGATGCCACAGAATTTCATTTTAGAAGTAGAGTTATTTGATCTATGGGGCATTGATTTCATGGGACCCTTTCCTCCTTCTTATTCATTTAGATATATCTTGGTAGCAGTGGAATATGTTTCAAAATGGGTGGAAGCCATAGCCACAACTACCTGTGATGCACAAATTGTCCTTCAATTTCTAAAGAAGCACATCTTTACTAGATATGGAGTGCCCAAGGGTCTCATCAGTGATGGTGGTGGCCATTTTTGTAATAGACAAATGGAGAAACTTCTCCACAAATATGGAGTTATTCATAAGGTAGCCACACCATATCATCCTCAAACTAATGGGCAAGCAGAATTAGCAAACAGGGAACTAAAAAAGATCCTAGAAAAAACAGTTGGTAGCACAAGAAAGGATTGGGCTAGGAAGTTGGAAGATGCACTTTGGGCATATAGAACAGCTTTTAAAACTCCTATTGGGAAGTCCCCATTTCAACTGTTGTATGGTAAATCTTGTCATCTCCCTGTAGAGCTTGAGCACAAAGCCTTTTAGGCCACTAAACTTCTAAATTTGGATTCTGAAGCAGCAGGAGAGAAAAGATTGTTGCAACTGAATGAGCTAGATGAGTTTAGGCTAGAAGCCTATGAAAATACCAAGATATACAAGGAGAAAGCTAAGAGATGGCATGACAGGAAGATTTTGAAGAAAGAATTCAAACCTGGACAACAAGTACTCCTGTATAACTCACGGCTCAAGATATTCCCTGGCAAGCTTAAGTCTAAGTGGACTGGTCCATACTTGGTGACTAAGGTTTTTCCTTATGGGAGTATTGAATTGCTAGATGAAGCAACAAAGAGCCAGTTTACAGCAAATGGTCATAGAGCAAAACTGTATCTAGGGGGGCAATGGAACAAAGAAAAGGAGGTCCAGAACCTAAATCCCTCTTGAAGCAACAATGGAAGATGTCAAGCTAATGACAATAAAAGAGCGCTTGTTGGGAGGCAACCCAACCTGAGGTAGTTTTCTTTTTCATAGCTTTTCAATAAAAATGCTGAATAATTAGTATGCATTGCAAGGAGCTAAGTTTGGTGTTGCACACCAAAACAATTTGAGGGAGAATGAAAATTTCTAAGTTTGGTGTTCCACCAAAAATATCATTTAAAAACACATTCTCACCTGTTGCATGATTCTAGCTCCAAGCAATCAAACACATTATTCAACTGTTGAATTGTTTTCTAGCTTTTGTTTCATTAACCTTTAGCAAGGATACATGGTTTCAATTATGGTTAACTTGTCACATCTGAGGTAGTGGCAAACAATTAAGTTTGGTGTCCCTACACCAAAAATCAATCCTGGAGCCACACTCAGTTTATACACACTAACCATATAATTAAGGGCTTGAGAAGCAAGCAACTTTGAGGATTATGCAGGACATGAGTCAACAATTGAAGACACTATGCATTTTAACTCAAAGAGAACACAACAGAAGGAAGAATCAAAGGGCTGCAACTTCAAAGGTTGTATCTGAACTTAATCCTTGCTGCTGTGTATTGTTTCGAACATGGGAACCATTGTTTGTCTTGCTAGAGTGTGTATTTAGTTGCAAGTGAAATTGTTTGCTAAAAATGCTAAATCTGCATAATGCTTGTCATCCCTCACTTAGCTTGAAAATTGCTTTGTTTCCCATATGCTTAAATAAAAGAGTTTGGTTTGAATTGAAAAGTAAAAATATCCAATGTTGCATAAGTATGAATGGAAGTTGGTGGTGGTATATGTGTTTGATTAAATGCATGACTCATGAAATAAGTGTTGCATAATATCATTCTCATTCAATTGTGAGTTAGCTTGCTGTTATAAAAACTCCTATCAATAATGAAAAAGCCCTTGGTAACAAAAACAGAAAGAAAAGGGAAAGAAAAAGCCAAAATGGCAAGAAAAACAACGAATAAAGGTTGGACACCAATAGCTTGAACCTTAGGACATATGCCTGTGGTGTTCTTGTACTAAGATCTGCTTGGATGAGTAAATTCTAAGGGGTATTTTGAAACCCGGTCACTTAGATCAACTGATTTGGGATGGCCAATTGAAAATCCACAATAAAGAGCAACTTAGATACAGAACATTTAGTTATCCAAAGAGATGCTGGGCATCAATGATCCTAGGAAGAATTAATGAGCCATGTGTCTGTGGTGGAAAGATGTTGAGCAAAAAGAAAAGAAAATAAAGCCAAAGGCTATGCTGCAGTATTTGACACCCAACCTCAAAAAAATAATAAGCTTGTTAAGCATTATAAGCCAAGAAAAGTTAGCAAGGGAGGAATCAAAAGTGAGTCTTATAACAGCAAGTTTAGCAAACCCTTGATGCAAAATGTATATCATGTAACAAGAACAATAACTTGAGTTGTCATTGTCTGCATAAATGCCCCATAGATCAAGTTCTGCTATCTGCATAATAAGGATAAATATCCTTTTCTTATTCATTTCATTTACTCTTAGTTTTGAGGCTTGCTTGGGGACAAGCAAGATTTAAGTTTAGTGTTGTGATGACAAGTCATCATATACCCATTTTTCAAGCTAATTTCACTTGTTTTGTTAGCATTTATGCACTTTCTTGTATCCTAAGTAAGTGATTTGGAGTGAAAATGCATAACTTTTCTAAATCAAGCAACCACCATGGAATTAATGTTAAATCATGAGGTTTAAGCTAATTTTAATTGAATTTTAATTGATTTATAAGCCTCTTGAATTTAGTGATACTTGGAGTGTTGTTTTGGTTTATTATAGGTGAAGAAAAGAAAAGAAAAGGAAAAGCGTGGCCTAAGAAGTGTAGCCTCAGGAAAGGAAAGCGTAGCCCAAGGAAAGGAAAAGCGTGGCCAAGGAGAGAAGAAGCGTGCCGCAGGCAAAGGGGGAGGCAACATTGCCCTCCACAAGGGCAGACTGCCCTCTAGGAGGGCAACACAAGAGAACCAAACAAGGAAGGCAAATCTGCCCTGCCCACTACAAGGGCAGAGCACAAAATGTGCCTTGGGACCAAGAGAAAGAGAACCTTGCCCTGCCCTTGTGGAGGGCAGAATCGGGCTCTCTAAGGAAGAAATTCAAGGGAAAAAGGTCACCCATGCATGCTACAAGGTTCGAACAAGGAACCATGAGGAAGCTAGGACTTAAGGAAGAGTGCCGTGCCAAGAAGCCAAGGAAATTAATTGAATTTGTGCTTCTTCCGTGTTTCGAACACGGGACGTGGAAGAGGGAACTCTGCCCTGCCCTTGGCGCGGGCAGGGCAGCATTTGGATTGGCGCAGCACCTTGCGCACCAAGAAGCAAATCTGGCGCACCAAATCCTTCCCTGGCAGCACCAGCACGCACCACGATCCTCTCCTGGCAGCACCACAACTTTCTGCCCTGCCCTTGGCGCGGGCAGGGCAGCGTTTTGCAATCCTGGCGCACCACGCACGAATTCTGGCGCACCAATCTTCGACCCTGGCAGCACCAACGTGCAACGCTCGTCCCTGGCAGCACCACAACTTTCTGCCCTGCCCTTGGCGCGGGCAGGGCAGCGTTTTGCGTTCCTGGAAGCACCAAGGCCGCACCAACTCGCGCCAGACTCGCACCACGCCGCACCAGCTCGCACCATCATGCATCAATTTTCTGCCCTGCCCTCCACAAGGGCAGGGCAGCCTCCTGGGAGTGATTTTTAATGGGCCAAAAATTCAAATTAAAAATCCATTTGAATTCATTTCTTCACCAAATCAAAAGCCCATCCAAATCCCAAAATCCAAGAATAGAAAGTGTATAAATAGAAGTTAGTTTGATGTAATTAGGACCTTTACTTGACCTTTTACCACTTTGATTTTTACCTTTACTTTTGAATTTTACTTTCACCTTTCTTTTGAGCTTTTGCAATTGTTCTTGAGAAACTTGTCCGAGCACCAAGAGGATCAAGGGAGAATTGATTGATCTCCTTCCTCATTCTTACTTGGGCAATTCTACTCTTCTGTTTTTGAGTTTTGGGTGTGTGAAATTGAGGAAATTCTGTCTCAATTCCCATTCAAACTCTTTTCAATTTGTTTTCTGCATAATTGAATCTGATTTCTATTCTTCTACTGCTTTCTCTTCTAATTCTTGTCAATTGCTTTGTTAACTTGGATCTAGGAAGGGAAATAGAGATCTAGGCTCTGCTACCTAGTCTCTTGAGACCTGAGACCCAATTTTACTTTTGGTTCTTCTGTGAACCTCTGCTACATTTTATTTTCTTTCTGTTTGAATGCTATTTGCTTCTGATTCAATTTCTGCTCAATCAATTGCTGCAATTTACTTCTCCTTTGTTTAGATTTTGCAATCCCAGTCCTCAAACCCCTTTTATATTCAAGCCATTTATCTTTCTTGCCATTTAAGTTACTGCAATTTAAGTTTCTTGCACTCTAAGTTTCAGTCATTTACTTTCTTGCTCTTTAAGATTCTGCAAATTTACAATTCTGTTCTCTAATTTACTGCACTTCTCCCTTCCCCCTTTACATTTACTGTCATTTACTTCCTGTTAAACACAAATCACTCAACCAATACTTGATTCGCTTGACTAAATCACCCACTAAACTAAAATTGCTCAATCCTTCAATCCCTGTGGGATCGACCTCACTCATGTGAGTTATTATTACTTGATGCGACCCGGTACACTTGCCGGTGAGTTTTGTGTTGGATCGTTTTCCACACATCAAAGCACTCCATAGGATCTTCAAGAGGAAGAACTACCCGCCGTTACTGAGGTGGACCCGTTCTTTAATTTCCTTGTTATTTGTTTTTTTTTTGTTTTTCGTTTTTTTATGCTTTATGTTTTGACTATGTTTGTGTCTTTATTACATGATCATCAGTGTTTAGTGTCTATGTCTTAAAGCTATGAATGTTCCATGAATCTTTCACCTTTCTTAAATGAAAAATGTTTCTATTTGCAAAAGAACAAGAAGTACATGAATTTCGAATTTTATCTTGAAATTAGTTCAATTATTTTGATGTGGTGGTAATACTTTTTGTTTTCTAAATGAATGTTTGAACAGTCCATATTTTTTATAGTGAAGTTTATGAATGTTAAAATTGCTGGCTCTTGAAAGAATAATGAAAAAAGAGAAATGTTATTGATAATTTGAAAAATCAAAAAATTGATTCTTGAAGCAAGAAAAAGCAGTGAAAAACACAAAGCTTGCGAAAAAAGGCAAAAAAAAATAAAGAAAAAGCATGCAGAAAAAGCCAATAGCTCTTTAAACCAAAAGGCAAGAGCAAAAAGCTAGTAACCCTTTAAACTAAAAGGCAAGGGTAAAGAGGATCCAAGGCTTTGAGCATCAGTGGGTAGGATGGCCCAAAGGAATAAAATTCTGGCTTAAGCGGCTAAATCAAGTTGTCCCTAACCATGTGCTTATGTCATGTAGGTCCAAGTGAAAAGCTTGGGGCTGAGTGGTTAAAGTCGTGATCCAAAGCAAAAAGAGTGTGCTTAAGAACTCTGGGCACCTCTAACTGGGGACTCTAGCAAAGCTGAGTCACAATCTGAAAAGGTTCACCCAGTCATGTGTCCGTGGCATTTATGTATCCGGTGGTAATACTAGAAAACAAAATGCTTAGGGTCACGGCCAAGACTCATAAGTAACTGTGTTCAAGAATCAACATACTAAACTAGGAGAATCAATAACACTATCTGAACTCTGAGTTCCTATGGATGCCAATCATTCTGAACTTCAAAGGATAAAGTGAGATGCCAAAATTGTTCAGAAGCAAAAAGCTACTAGTCCCGCTCATCTAATTAGAACTAAGCTTCATTGATATTTTGAAATTTATTGTATATTCTCTTTTTTTTATCCTATTTTGTTTTTGGTTGCTTGGGGACAAGCAACAATTTAAGTTTGGTGTTGAGATGAACGGACAATTTATATGCTTTTTAGCATTGTTTTTAGTTAGTTTTTAGTATATTTTAGTCACTTTTTATTATATTTTTATTAGCTTTTATGAAAAAATTACATTTCTGGACTTTACTATGAGTTTGTGTGTTTTTCTGAAATTTTAGATATTTTCTGTCTGAAATTGAGGGACCTGAGCAAAAGTCTGATTCAAAGGCTGAGAAAGGATTGCAGATGCTGTTGGATTCTAATGCTTCTACACTCGAAGTGGATTTTCTGGAGCTATAGAAACCCAATTAGCACGATCTCAATTTCATTGAAAAGTAGACATCTTAGAATTTCTAGAAATGTATAATAGTCCATAATTTTCCTGAGATTTGATGGCCCAAACTAGCGTTAAAACACCAACCAGAGACCCTTTTTTGGCGTAAAATGCCGGAACTGGCATCAGAACTGGAGTTAAACACCCAAACTGGCATCTAAGCTGGTGTTTAACTCCAAGAATGGCCTATGCACGTGAAAAATTCAAAGCTCAGCCCAACATACATATCAAGTGGGCTCCGGAAGTGGATTTCTGCACTATCTGCACTTAGTTACTTATTTTCTGTAAACCCTAGTAACTGGTTTAGTATAAATAGCACTTTTTACTATTGTATTAGGAGGCTTATGCCATTTTTCACATTCGGGAGACTTTCCATTCCGCCATGCCTAGACCGTTTTCTTTTATGTATTTTCCAATGGTGGAGTTTCTACACCTCATAGATTAAGGTGCGGAGCTCTGCTGTTCTTCATGAATTAATGCAAGTATTATTGTTTCTCTTTAAATTCACACCTACTTCTTCTCCAACATATACTCTTGTTCTTAATTCAGTTAAGTCAGAATTAAGGGGTGACCCGTGACAATCACCCACTATCTTCGTTACTCGCTTAGCCAAGATCCGCGTGCCTGACAACCACAAGCGGTCTACATGATGTTCAACGTAGTCATTGGACAACAGTCGGAGTATAATCTCTTGGGTCTCTGATCCACAGATTTGACTCGCCTCTCCTAACAACAGAGCATTCGAATCCGTGATATTAGGACCTTCGTGGTATAGGCTAGAACCAATTCGCAGTATTCCTGAGATTTGAAAAGTCTAAACCTTGTCTGTGGTATTCTGAGTAGGATCTGGGATGGGATGACTGTGACGAGCTTCAAACTCGCGAATGTTGGACGCGGTGACAGTATGCAAAAGGATAGAGAGATCCTATTCCGACACAAGTGAGAACCGACATATGATTAGTCGTGCAGAAACCGTACCTGGATCATTTTCACTGAGAGGACGGATGGTAGCCACTGACAACGCCACCAACATACAGCTTGCCATGGAAGGGAGCACGCATGATTGGATGAAGACAATAGGAAAGCAGAGGTTCAGAAGCAACAAAGCATCTCCAAACGCTTATTTGAAATTCCCACCAATGAATTACATAAGTATCTTTATTTTATTTTATGTTTTATTTATCTTTTAATTATCAAAACCTCATAACCATTTGAATCCGCCTGACTAAGATTTACAGGATGACCATAGCTTGTTTCAAGCCGACAATCTCTGTGGGATCGACCCTTACTCATGTAAGGTTTTATTACTTGGACGACCCAGTGCACTTGCTGGTTAGTTGTGCATAGTTGCAAAAGTGTGATTGCAATTTCGTGCACCACTAATTCAAATGAAATTCAAATTACATTAAATTTAAGACTAAATTGAGATTGATTTCTTTGGCTTGTTCCATTTGGAAGTTTGGAGAATTGAGGAATGAGTGGGGAATTTGAAGCTTGGGGGCTTGGATGTGGAGCAAAATGCAACACCACACATTTCCATTAAAGAATGGCCTAATTTGGCCTCTGTTTTTCCATGTCATGCAATGCCAAGTGAGGGTTGTGCGATGCCTGCAACATTGCTTCAATTCATGGCCTAAGTTAAGCTTCTGTTTTGCTTCCGCATGGGACGTCACAAAACTGACGTGGAACGTAAAACGGGAGTTATGCGTACGTATGAATTTGCTGAATTCACCACTTGTGCGTACGCATGCCTCATGCATACGCATGAATGCCATTGGATGGCAAAGCTTCCAAGATCAAATATATTGATTTTTGGTCTTTGGGAAAAGTGTGTCCCAAGCTTTTAAAGCGTGCCCTTTCTTCCAAAGTGTGTCCTTGGGTTCCACTTTTGTTCTTTTGATCCTTGTTTTATTTCCTACACTTATCAAAGGACAAAACAACTCCAAAGAGCATTGATCAAAACACCAAAAATCTCAAGTAAGGCAAGAACATCTTTAACTTGAATTTAAAGAAAGAAATACTAAGAACATAGATTAAAATCATAAAACTTTTAATAAAACCACTAAATCACTACAACTATTAAAGAAATAACAACTAAAAACTACTAAAAATGCGCATGCATTAAATATATGTAGAATCCTCTAGTGTCACTGATGTACGACGAAGCGAAACATGCACTAACTAGCTCTTACACAGAACAACATTGGCTTCATTTTCATAAAATTCATGAGATTAGGTCGAGGATGATAGCAATTTTTATTTTAATTGGATGCTGATGTGGATGATAGAAAATCCAGAAGTAGTTTCTACATTTATTTGTGTCCTAACTTGGTCTCAAGGGCAAGTCGCAAGAAACTTTTTGTGCCATGCTCCAGCACATAAGCAAAATATAGAAGTCTAGCATTAACTCTCTCTAAAGTCACTTTGCTCTATAATTCTTTTTACTAAGATGAGAGTCAATTATAATACAAAACGAATGATTAATTGTGATAGTGAGAGTGTAGTGGCTATGACAGTAAATCTACTAATGCACGACTGTTTGAAGTCTTTTAAACTTGAGACAGCAGAATATAGAAGTATAACATTAACTCGAACTTGGCAAGTTCAACCTATGAAAGATATTGAGACAAGCTTATGATGTTGTAGAAGAATCCCCATGAGTTTAAAGGGGCATGTAAGGGAGAGATAAGAGAGACAATAGTTAGTTAGGCAGTTTGAGAAGTTAGTTACTAATGCCAACTGATCTTATTAATGCTCACTATATGTATATATAGTAATGTCAAGTATAAGAAGTCATCTAATTCAAGGATAGTCAATTTTTTTCTCAATTATGTTTTTAATATCTCTTTTCTCTTTCTTACTGGCGGTTTTTCCTCCAATTAGCGGCGGTTCAATGGACTGCCCTGGTTATCGGTGCCGTGATTTGCTTTTACGATGGTTTCTAGCAACCGCTGGTATAACTGCCGCTGAATTAGTATTTTGCGGTAACTAATTTAGTAGCGGTTTTAATCCGCCGCGATATACAAGTATAGGATTTAGTCCATTTTTTTACCGGCGGTTATGAACCGCCGCAATATTTTTACGTTTTTTATTTATGACTATTTGCGGCGGTTATAAAATCACCGCTATTTTCAATAGAAATTTAAAAAAAATTCCTTTTAGAAAATGCTGAATTTTTTGTTTAATTTTAAAGATAAATTTTTTGGTCTTTTTTAGATTTTTTAATGCTAAAAATCTTCATATTTTTCATCTATTGAATATAAACTTGTGGCAAAAGCAACAAAATTAACTAGAAAACAAAGAAATATCTTTATAAAAAATTGCATAGTCAAATTCAAAAAAATGTTTGCTTCAAATCACAATAAGTCCAATCCTAGTATTCTATTTTTCACTCTGTCCTTCCACGGAATTCATCCATGTGATATTATTGAGTCAACAATCTACATAAGGATAAATAACAATGTTTTAGTCTAATTAATCAATCGAACACATACTTAAACCAGTGATATATATGACTTTTGATACTTAGTTATAAAATACTACCAAGTGAGTATGATTTTTTTTGTACCAACCTTGCTATTGTCAATATTCGATGGTGGTAAGTTTCTCCTTGATGTATATATTGGTTTTCCTGCTTCGTAAAAGCAAAACATGGATGGTTGAATTTACAAGCGTAACGTGACTATTCTTAAATCCTAATCAATGGAAATTAGTTAAAGAAGTATTTTTTGTAGGAAGCAAAAATATAATTGTAAACTTGCTGCTAGATTATGATAAACATGACACTTACATGTTCGATGAGGGCTAAATTTGTCTCAAAGAGTGACCTGATTGTCCCTATATCCTCCCAATAGTTATTGAAGAGAAAAGCCTGCAAATATATAAAGAACTTACATAAACTCTTTACATCCTTTAAATGCCACCTGATTGAGCAACCTATTTTTGTTGCAATGGTTGATGCGATATTCATCATGATTTAAAAGTATTCAACAACTAAAGAGTACTTTTAAGATTGATATGAACAACAAAAGAACAAAATAAAAGCAGCAATTCGAAATAATAAAGTTATAGACATCCAAAATACTAGAGAATTACTAAAAGGATAATAATACATAAATTAGAAGTTACCAAAGGGTAGTTCCACTAGTGTTGTTGCCTTTGCACGTAATCCATACTTCTTACATCGCTCATTTAGAGATTTTACTAGTTCATCAAGCTCTAATTGGATACGATCAGCACGGGCCTAAATTTTTTATGACTTAAATGAGATACAAAAATGATTTCTCAAGATTGATATACATCCTAGGTAAATATCAAAATCTACCTGTAATGAACCATCAACATTTCCATCTTGTTCCATCTTAGCAATTGCTTGATACAATTCAAATTCTTTCTCCTATAAATCAAGTAAAGAAATAGTTTGACAGTATTTAAGAAAATAGGTTAGTAATAACAAGCTTTTAATTGAAGAGAAATCTGTATCTCATTGCACCTGTATATCACGAAATGTGGCTTCCTCAGTAGTTAGCTTGGATGATACATCTCCAACATGCTTATATTTATCTTCATACTTTTTTGCTAGAAGCTCAACCTAAATTGATAAATTAAGAAAATGATAATACGATTTGGAAACAAAAAGAACACAGGTAACTCTAAAGAAATATACCTCACGCTTGTCAGTTGAGGAAAATAAAATAATGAAAGCAATGTTTTCTTGAGTTGGTAATTGGTGAAGACTTATTATTGATGCCAGTTTACAGAAAGGGACATGGCACACCTCAAACTAAACTAACCAACTATTTATCCCTTTTCTGAAATTCCTATCAAGATGGTAAGCTGGTGCACTCCCATCCAAATAAACTGCAGAGTAATTTTTAGGGGAAAAGATTAGAAGGGATGTTTCCTGTGAGAGAGACAGTAATGATCTGCCGTCATAGCTTATCAAACACCTAAAAATAGAATTCCACGCACACAGTGAAATATGTGCTATTTTCTTTTCTTTGCTTTTATTTTGGAGAATTGGTAAATCTGACTTTGGATTGTTGGTGAATAGTAGTGGTTCTGAGTTTTGATTGAGGCCACACCAAACCAGAGTATGTGATCCCAACCATCCCTATTTTCTTTGGAATCTCAGCCTATTGTTCTCATCTATAACCATTGCCCATCTTTAACTTTCCCTTTACTTAATTAAGTGCTGCATTCAATGCTTACAAACCCTCTTTTCATTTTTGCTTTGCTATGGTCAAACGAACCCAACAATTTACCATTTTATATAGTAATGTACTTTGTTAACAAAACTCTGCACTCTATAGCTAAATATATAACTTCTATAGTAATACATCGTCTTTGCCTATAATTGCATATCTATATCCTTGTTTGAGAAGATTTGTAATTCTCATCTTTAACCTTTATTCCATTTACTACACTAATATTTAAGAAACATAAGATATCATTTAATTAATTTTTAAACAAAAATAAAATTAAAAGGAACAGTCAATTTAAAATAGAAAAAGTAATATATAAGGTTTTAATGAAATAAACATAATAAGTAATGGAAATGTAAAGCACGATCCACCGAAATATAATCATATATGATATAATTGTCAGTGGATCACTAGGTTGGGTGCACTAAATGGATCAAATATTGTCATCCATAGTGTCCTTATCAAAGACCATATATATATATATATATATATATAGAACTTTAAAACATATTCAAAACACTTGGCATATTGTCGAACCCCTGGCATGCAAAACCATAAATAAATGTTCCAGCATGGGATGAATCATACAAGTCCTTTGAAATCTTGCACAACTAAAAACTATTTATAGTCCCAGATTTGCAATATGAAAGACAAACCAATAAAAAGAAATTCCAAAAGGAAAAAAGATTAAAAAAATGGGTAAATTCTTTGTCCAAAATAAATAAATTGATACCTGTTGTGATTTCATATATCTACTTGGGCGCCAGCTATGCCAAAAAGTTCACCATCCCACTGGTGATCAACAACCCTAAACATTCAAGAGCAAACTACACATAAAAATAATATCAAAACAAGTTTCAATGTTTTTCTGAATCACACCAATACTTACAAAAATGCATTTTTCCCAATTGCTGGCTGTAGAAGAGTGTTTGCAAAATTGTGTGAGGAAGGATAACTAGTGAAATTTCATTCTTAATGTCCTTTCTTTTCTCCCACTTGACACAAAAAATTTATCATATTTTAACGATAAAAAGTGCAGTATAAATAAATTATGAATGATTACCATAACTCAAAAATAAATTCCACAATATGGTGCTTGTTCATTAAAGAATGAACTCATATTCTAATTTTTTGTGATGAAAGTAAGTGAAGAAGTAAAAGAGAATTAGATCAATGACAAACATTATGGCAACAATAGCATGTAACTAAGCACAAGGCACATAGCTTCCTCAAGGATGCCTAAAGACTTAAATACAGAAATTGGATATCTGATGCATTTGCATCTTTGCTATATTTGCTTGTTAGTTTAGTTAGTTTTAACTTAGTTTCATTCATTATCTTTAGAATAAACAAACACTTTGATGAGTTTTACCTCCATGAATTAAAATACCAAGGACTAGGTTAATTTTGGCAAAATTCATGCAAATAATTCAAGGAGCTTATAAATGAGTTAAGGTGAATGAATCTCTTGAAATTTATTGCATAGAATGGCAAGACTTTGAGGAGTTTTCTTTGGTTAATGATAGGTAACGAAGCAAGAAGGCAATAGAGCAAGAATTGGAGCAAAAAGGCTTGAGAACACATCAAACTGGGCAAAGAGGCAGAGGACCTGCACGTTGCTAACGTGCATTGCTACTGGCGTGTTTGGCAACAATGCCAGCAGCCTTAGAGGGTGATCCTGAAGAGACTTGCACGTTGCCAACTTGCATAACTACTTGAGTGTTTGGCAGCAACGCTAGGAAGCTTGGCAAGGAGGAAAAATTTAGCACGTTGCTAACTTGGAGTTACATTGACGTGTGTGGCAACAACTCAGGCAGCCTGGAAGGTGATTTTGAAGGCTCGAGCACATTGCCAACTCAAGGAAGCATTGGCGTGTTCAATGACAATGCCAGGAAGCAATGCTTGAAGCAAGGAAGGAGGCTCGAGCACATTGCCAACTCAAGGAAGCATTGGCAGGTTCAATGACAATGCCAGGAAGCAATGCTTGAAGCAAGGAAGGAGGCTTGAACACGATGCCAACCTAGGATCACATTGGCGTGTCCAATGGCAACGTAGCAAGCATGGAGAAAGGAGGCTTGAGCATGTTGCCAACGCTAGCTTTAACTGGCGTGTTTGACAACAATGCTAGGCAGCCCTGGATGATGATTTTGAGCCATTCGAACATGTTGCTAAAGTGCTGAGAAGAGGGCGTGTCCAGTAACAACGCCTGCGACCCAGGCAGCCTGACCTTACCTTCTTCAATGATGCATAACTTGTGCTTGAGAGATCCAATTAAGGTGATTTCAATTGCATTAGAAAAAGAACATTTAGAGCTTTCCAAAGATGTATAATAGTTTAGATTGAAGCAGAAGGTTGAGGCTCAAACCATAGGCAACTTTAAGCATCAAAAGTTGAGTTCAAGAAGAAAAGAGTCACGTTTTTGGCAACAACTTGGGCTAGCAACACCCATCACCAAGATCCTAGCCCAGGAAACCACGAGCACGTTGCCAACATACAATAACACTAGCGTATTTACCATTAACGCCCGTTCAGTGTGCTAGAATTAATGTGAACAAGCTCTGCTTCCTCTGTTTTCCTTAAAGGCCAGCAACTTCACTCATGAGCTAGCAAATCCAACAAGAAAAAAGCCCAATTTGCTAACCAACAAACATGATTGAGGGCCTCTGAAGGAGCTTTAGAAATAGTATAAATAGAGAAGAGTTTTGTAATTAGGGGGCTCTCTAAGACACTTTTACTCTTGCACTAGCATTGTTACTTTTGACTTTTAATGCATTTTGGGGAGAATACCAGAAAGCTAATTTGTTTTATCTGCACTTTGAATTTTAGTTTTGGGAACTCTTCTTCTTCATCCTTTATTCTTCTCTACACTTAGTTGAATTTCTATTTTTGCAATTGTTGTTGAGTTTGGAGCTATGATTCACTAAACCCCATTTTCATTAAGGGGAGGAGGTCTGTTTATTTGAATGGATTGATAACTCTTCTTCTCCTTCTCAATTCAAGTGGTTCATCCAACAGGAAACTCTTGTTCTTCAAAGATTCAATCACCATCGAGAGAGGGGTTGAATCTATATGAATTATGTGATGAACTTGAGAAATGAGTCACAAAACTCAGTTTAGAGTTCATCCTTTCATAATTCCCTTTATTGATACACTTTGGGTTGGTATGTAAGATGTAACCACCCTTGGTTGAGATCCTGGGAGTTGTGTGGCATGAAGGATTAGTTATTAAGCTTCATGTCTTCTCATGAACAATTAGATCACGAGAGTGGCAATTAATTGTGTTGAGAGAAATTGAGTTACCAAGATATTGGAATTCAATTATTCACAATCTGCCATGGATCTATCCCCATGATTGAGAAGGAATTGATCATCATCAATCCATGAGAATTTACATCTCTGATCCCTAATGATCTCTTCCATCATCAATTCTCATTTTCTTTGTTCTTTAGTTATTTTGAATGCCCACTACCCAAATCCCTTTTATATTCAAGCAATTTAACATTCTTGCTATTTAGATTCAGCCTTTAATTACTTGCAATTTTACTTCTCTGTTCTTTATAATTCTGCACTTTACTTTCCTGCACTCTATTATTAATGTCATTTAAGTTTCTTGCCATTTAAGTTTTAGTTATTTACTTCCGATTCAGTTAATTTGCTCTCCTTACTTTAGTTCTTTTAATTACTTGTCATTACATTTCTTGCAATTACATTCAAGAAGTGAATTCTCATGAAAACAAAACAATGTTTGCCTAACTAAACTACCACTTAACCAAAGTTGCTTAATCTACCAATCTCCATGGGATCGAACTCACTCTTGTGAGTTTTATTACTTGACGCGACCCGGTATACTTGCTGGTAGTTATACGTGAAATTAATTTTTACGTATCAAGTTTTTGACACCGTTGCCGGGGATTGGAAAAGATTAACAATGATTAAGTGAATGGTAGTCTAAATTAATCATTTTTCTTTTCTTTGTTAGGCCCACTAACTGTTTGAGATTTTGTTTCACTAACTTTAACTTCACTCTAGCAATAAAGTGCTTCATTTGTGTTGTTGGTTTGTGTGTGTTGTATGTCGGAAGAAAGGAGAGGGGTATCCACTTCTTTTGATCATGAACTTGAGAGAACCCTCCAGAGACTAAGAAGGAAAGTGATGACATGTCATCATATACCTATTTTTCTATGCTTTTTCATACAAGAAATTGATGATTTGTGCTTAAATATTGAATGCTTTTATACTTAATTGGTATATTTCCTTGAACTTTTAATTTTATAAATCTTGTAGGAAATAAGAAGAAAAAGAAGCAAAGAAGCACAAAAAAAGGAGAAAAAAAGAGCTTTGGGACACACTTTGAAGTTGGAGCACACTTTGGAGCCTTAGGCCACGCTTTTAAAAGGCTCTGGATGAAGATCAAACTCCAAAAATCACACAGCAACCAATTCATGAATCCAAAGAAGTGAAGGCAACTAACAAGAGCACCAATCATGTCCCTAGTCCAGCAAGCAAGCTCAATCAAGCCAAATTCAAAAGGAAGCTTGCTGAGAAGAGGCCAAAACAAGGGACATTAGCTGAAACTTCTCCCCTCTTGGAGTCATTCCTCTTAACCAACTGGAAGAAGAGGAAGAAAGTGAGGAACAACATGTCAAGCTAATGACACTAAAAGAGCACTTGTTGGGAGGTAACCCAACCGTAGGTATAATTTCTCTTCTCTGCTTTGTTTTCTTTCTTTGCTTTGTTTAAATTCAATAAATTGGCATATGGTTACATTCTAAGTTTGGTGTTGCCATGCAACACATTATTTTCAATCTTTTTGGATGATTGCATCAAATCAAAAAAAATGAAAGTGACACACCAAAATTCTAAGTTTGGTGTGCCACCTATTTTTCTATGCAAATTATTCAGCAACACCACTTGTCTGCATAACCATAATGTCTTTGCAGTGTTAATTTTCTTTTGGTTTGATATTTTGTTATTCTATTTACTTTAGTTAATTCTTTGTTTTTAATGCTTTCATTTTAGTTTGCTTATTTACTGTGTTTGTTAATACATTACCAAGAGAGCTTTATTAATGATAGATTCTTGGCTTGGTGATTGTACTTAATAAATAACAGTTTCATTTGCTTGGTTTTAATTCAAATAAGTGGACATAGGATTGCATTCTAAGTTTGGTGTTGCTATGCAACACAATTTGTTTCAAATCTTTACTAGATACTTGCATTGATTCCAAGTGAAAGTGTCACACTAAGTTTGGTGTGCCACTTATCTTTTATGCAATGTATTGTGCTCACCTTCTTAAGTTTGCAATCACAATGTCTCTATCTCTTGTGCCTTGATTCTTATCTTTAATTTTGCTTGCTTAGAACACATGTACTACTAACTTTTCATTGTGTAAGACATTCATGATCCATCTTAGCCCCATAGCCATTGTTCTAATTGTTGCTTGAGGATGAGCAAGCATTCTGAGTTTGGCAAGGGAAGGAGAAGAATGGGAGAAAAAGGACAACAATAATGAAGATAAACTACAAGGTTGTAGAGTTCCTTTTCTTCTCATTTGTTTTCAGCACTTAAATTGCATGATTGTCTTCATCTTTTCTGTTTACATGTGTGTATGAATAAAGCATAGCTTGAATCTTGATTTGTAACATGTTGTGGCATTATAACTACCAACTTGAATCCTGTGAGTTCAAAAGCAGTAAATCATCATGATCATAAACAAACAAGGCATTAAAGAAGAACTTAGCATGTGCATACAAGTATTGGAAAGCTAGTATGATTGATTGTTGCTCAATTGCATTGGATTTTATTTAATTGAAGTTTTTCATCTAGTACATTTTGCGAAATCTTTTGAAATCATGAAAACCTTGAAGAAGCAAATACAATTAAAGCAAGAAAAAAAAAGGGAAGGAATGAGAAAGCTGAAGGCTCTGAGTACCAATGGCAATTTATTTGCTAAGTGCTTGTGGTGTTTATGTATCAAGCCAAATGCTTGAAAACAAAACACTTAGAAGTCAAGGCTAGGCTCAAGCACAAAAGCACTCCCTCAAAGCTCAAGGCTCTGAGCATCAATGATTAGAGAGTCAAGAGAAGAAAAGAAAAATGATGATTTGTGCTTAAATATTGAATGCTTTTATACTTAATTGGTATATTTCCTTGATCTTTTAATTTTATAAATCTTGTAGGAAATAAGAAGAAAAAGAAGCAAAGAAGCACAAAAAAAAGGAGAAAAAAAGAGCTTTGGGACACACTTTGAAGTTGGAGCACACTTTGGAGCCTTAGGCCACGCTTTTAAAAGCGTGGCCCATGACCAAATTAAAGGAGAATAGGCAATCCGCACACACTGCCCTGCTCTTGCCAAGGGCAGGGCAGAATCGTGATGCAAAGTGAGGTTTGAAGCAAGAATTTTCGCTAAGGTAAAATCTGGGCGCTCACAGCATGACCATGCCTCCTTCAAAGGGCTATAACTTGAGCTACAAATGTCCAATTGATGTGCTTCTAGTTGCGTTGGAAAGCTGACATTCAGAGCTTTCCAACGATATATAGCAATCCATATTTGGCATAAAATTGAGGCAGGAACGAAAGGCATCTTTAAGGGCCAAAAATAAGCGAAAATAAACCAATGTGCTTCCACCAAGGCTCGAAGCTGGAGCCTCACTCCAAAGCAAAGTAACGCTCATTTTTCTGCTCTGCCCTCTTGGAGAGCAGGGCAATGTCGTGCTCTCTTCATGGAAAATCAAGGAAAAATTGCTCCTCAAGTGCTTTCACCAAGGTTCGAACACAAGACCTTCAAGGAAGTAAGGGCAAGGAGCTTGGGCGCGCACACAACTTGGCACGGCCAGCACCAAGCACGCACGGGCAGCACTTGGCGCACCATGGCAACTCTGCCCTGCCCTCCACAAGGGCAGGGCAGCATCCTGATGCATCACACACACCAAGCTCGCACGCAATGAGCCGCACGCACCATTTCATGCTCTGCCCTCCACAAGGGCAGGGCAGCCTCCTGGGAGCAAACAGTCATGGGCCAAAATTCAACCAAAATCTCATTTAAATTCAATTCCTCTCCAAATTGAATCAAGGCCAAGCAAACCCATTTCTCCTCAAATCCAAAGCAAGCAAAGCCCACATCATCACTCAAAGGCACATGGATCAATTAAATTAGGATTTTCATTTTTGTAATTTGTTTTAATTTCATTTTCATTTTTTCACTTTGTAAAGCCTATATAAAGGCATCAAGGAGCTCGATTAAGGTAGGCTGGCTCCATTAGGGAGTGGTAGTAGTAGATAGCTCTCTCTTTTAATTTTCCTTTCTGTTTAAATTTTGGATCAAGAATTGAAGGAATTCTGTTTCAATTCTCCATTTGAAATTCATTTGTGTTCTTCTACATAATTGAGGAAATTGAGAAATTGGATCTGAAGTTTCTTTTACTGCTTTCATCTTTCTTCTCTTTTGCAAGTTGTCTTCTACTTTGATCAAGGAAGGAATTGAGATCTAGACTTGTTTTCTAGTCTCTTTGATTCCCTGAGATCTTTAATTTTATTTTGCAATTGAGTTGAGTTCTTGGCTGCTCTTCTGTTTTTTTACTGTTCCATTGGCTTTTAATTTACTTTCAAGCAATTTAATTCTTCTGCACTTGTTCTTTATTTTACATTTATGTTCATGATCCCAATTTACTTTCCTGCAAGTTAAGCTTTCTGCAAGAGTTTTGAGTTCTGATCTATTGCTCTCTTTAATTCCCAGCACCCAAGTCCTTTTACTTTTCATGCAATTTAATTATTCTGCAATTATTCTAAGTGCTGCTTATTGCTTTCCTTTAAATTTCCTGCACCCAATCCCCTTTACATTTGATGCAATTTACATTTCTTGTCATTTAAGATTTTGCCAATTTACTTTTCTTGCTCTTTAAGTTTCCTGCCACTTTACTTTCTGCAATTTAAGTTCACTGCTATTTACATTCTGCTGCAACAAATCTCACTCACCAATGTTAGCTTGACTAAACTAAACACCCACTAAAGTTGCTTGATCCATCAATCCCTGTGGGATCGACCTCACTCTTGTGAGTTATTACTACTTGATGCGACCCGGTACACTTGCCGGTGAGTTATGTGTGTTGGAAATTCGTTTTTCCGTAAAAACACCATCAGAAAGCAAGAGGAAAGGGGGTAATTGGTGAAGAAGACTCAGAAGGAGAGGACCAAGTCATGGAGGGTAATTTGCATAACCCACCTGAGGGAGTTGCCAACAATAATGACCCACCTCGAAGGAGTGTTCTAGCTTCCTACACATTCCTGAATCCAAGAAACTATGGGAGTAGCATACTCACTCCTAATGTTCATGCAAATAACTTTGAATTGAAGCCTCAGCTTATCACATTGGTGCAAAATAATTGTTCCTATGGAGGAGGACCCCTTGAAGATCCTAATCAACACTTGTCTATTTTTCTGAGGATATGTGATACGGTTAAGACCAATGGGGTACATCCAGATATCTACAAGTTGTTGCTTTCCCATTCTCCTTGAGAGATAAGGCAACCCAATGGCTAGAGACATTCCCCAAAGAAAGCGTCAACGCTTGGGATGATTTGGTGAACAAGTTCCTATCTAAGTTCTATCCACCCCAGAGGATCATTAGGTTGAAGACAGAAGTGCAATCATTTACTCAAATGGATGGAGAATCATTATATGAGGCATGGGAAAGATACAAAGTTTTGATTAGAAAATGCCCACCTGAGATGTTTAGTGAATCGGATAGACTTCAGAATTTCTATAGGGTTTGACTCTAAAAGCTCAAGAGTCCTTGGATCACTCTGCAGGAGGTTTATTACAATTGATGAAGACAGCTAAGGAAGCCCAAAATCTCATAGATATTGTGGCTAACAACTAATACTTCTATGCTCATCAGAGATAACGCCAACCAGTTCAAAAGAAGGGTGTGTTGGAACTAGAAGGAGTGGACACTATCTTGGCATAAAACAAGCTGATGCACCAACAAATCCAGCAGCTGATGGAGTTCATGGCGAAAAGAATAGATGGCATCCAACTAGCCTCTGTAAGCACAACAAGTCAACCTTCAATTGAATGGATCCAAGGTGAAGTAGGAAATGTTGAGCAGCAACAAGAACAAGTTCAATACATGCATAATGCTTCAAATTCTTCTCAGAATGAATTCCATGGTGACACATTGGTGTGGTATTTTACAACCCACAAACTAATCGGCAAGTGCACCGGGTCGTACCAAGTAATACCTTACGTGAGTAAGGGTCAATCCCACGAGGATTTACGGATTAAGCAACAGTTATTGAGTGATAGGCTTAGTCAGGCAAACAGAAAATAGTGTTTGAATGTTCAAAGAGCATTAAAAAGTAATTAATAATTTCAGAAAGCAAGCAGTAAATGAGCTGTGAAATATATATGGGGAAATAGTTAAGGCTTCAGAGTTATCTTGTTTTCCGGATTAACTTTTCTTACTAACTATTTTAATTATGTAGAATTTAATTTATGGCAAACTATATGTGACTAGACCCTAATTCCTTAGACCTTTCTAATCTCCTCTAAAATTCATTAACTGCCAATTCCTTGGTCAATTAATTCCAATTAGAAGCTACATGATCAAATTCCAGTTTATATGCCACAAAAACTCTAATTACCCAAAAATAAAAGGATTATATGTCACGTATCCTATTAAATCCAGATAATTAAAATTTAGGAGAATATGTTTTCAAGCTGTTGTTCAAGTAAAGAGCTTTTCCAAGTTTTACAGGAACTCAAATAGAAAAAGGGTCATACTTCCGTTCCACCCAAATTCATAAAATAAAGAGCAAAAAACAATTCTAAAATTATAAATCCATACATAAATTAAAATAGAAAAAACAATAAAAAAATATCAATCCATACAAATAGACAGAGCTCCTAACCTTAACAATGGAGGATTAGTTGCTCATGGAATATGGAATGTAAATTTGTATAGAATTCCCTAATGGAATCCCCCTAATGGAATGTAACCTGGGACTTCCTAATAGAAGAGAAGTCTCCCCTTTTATAACTTCTCCACACCATTATTCAACTCACAAAATGCCCACCCTAATGCTCAAAAAACTTCCAGCAACAACAATCATACCTTATCATATCACCCATTGACCATCATGAAACCAGAATTTCAAGTCTTGAGGTAGCCTTACAAGCCTTCACCCAAAACACACAATCACTTGCTCAGATCACTCAATGCCTGGCCAAGGGGCAAGAGACCTTGATTAAAGGACAAGAGAGACATGAAGCCACCATGAGGAACCTTGAGAGACAATTGGGACAACTAGCCAAACAAGCTGAACGGCCAACCAATACTCTACCAAGTGATACAATCCCCAACCCAAGGGAAGAGTGTAAAGCTATGAAGCTGAGGAGTGGCAAGATAGTGGAAAAAGACACAAGGAGCATCAATGAGGAAGAAGCAAAGTCTGAAGAGGAGAGCACAATAGACAACAAAAAAGATGAAAAGGCATTAACCTCTAAAAAGGACAAGGAAATTTTGAATCCACAACAAGAGGACAAGAAAGAAGGAGTAAAGCCTTATATACCCAAACTTCCTTACCCACAGAGGCTACACAAAGAAGCAAGGGACCAACAATTCCCAAAATTTTTGGAAATCTTTAGGAAACTTAAAATTAACATTCCATTAGCCGAAGCTTTGGAGCAGATGCCATTATATGTAAAGTTTCTTAAAGAACTAATCACTAAGAAGAGAAGCTGGCAAGAGAAGAAAATAGTGCTTCTTACTCAAGAGTGTAGTGATATCATTCAAAAAGGGCTCCCACCAAAACTCAAAGATCCAGGAAGCTTCCTTATCCCATGCACAATTGGAAACATGGCTATTGACAAATCACTTTGTGACCTAGGAGCAAACATTAACCTAATGCCTCTAGCCATGATGAAGAAATTGATGATAGAGGAGGTTAAACCTACAAGGATGTTACTACAACTTGCTGACAGATCTCTCAAAATACCAAATGGGGTAGTGGAGAATCTCTTAGTGAAGGTTGGAAACTTCATATTCCCAGCCGATTTTGTGGTTTTGGACATGGATGAGGAAGGAAATAACTCAGTCATTCTTAGTAGACCCTTTCTAGCCACTGCTAGGGTGATTATTGATGTTGAGAAAGGGGAGATGGTTCTCAGGGTACATGAGGAACAAATAGTTATCAATGTTTTCAAGGCCATGCAATACCCTATAGAGAAAGAGAATTGCATGAGAATTGATGTGGTGGACACCTTGGTTGAAGAAGTTCTTGTGGTAAACCAACCAGAGGAGATCAAAGACATGTAAAAGGGAGAATATGAAGAAACACAAGCACTAGAAAAACCAGTTGAAGCCAAGCGTGAAGGTGCATCACAACAAGAGTTGAAACCTTTGCCTCCTCATCTTAAATACGCATTCCTTGGTGAAGAAGATAAATTCCCAGTAATCATCAACTCTACCTTGAGTGGAGAAGAAGAAGAGAAGCTTCTTGTTGTATTGAGAGCCCACAAAGATGCCTTGGGATGGACCATTGATGACTTGAAAGGCATAAGCCCTGCCATATGCATGCACAAAATACTCTTGGAGGAGAATTCTAAACCAGTGGTCCAACCTCAGAGGAGATTAAATCCTACAATGAAAGAAGTTGTTCAAAAGGAACTGATGAAATTATGTAAAGATGGGATTATTTACCCCATCTCTGACAACCCATGGGTTAGTCCGGTTCAAGTGGTACCCAAGAAAGGTGGCATGACTGTCATTGTCAACGAAAAGAATGAACTCATTCCAACAAGAACAGTGACAGGGTGGAGGATATGCATTGATTATAGGAGGCTGAATGATGTCACACGCAAGGATCACTTTCCTCTCCCTTTTATTGACCAAATGCTTGAAAAACTAGCTGGCCATGCCTACTATTGTTTTCTTGATGGATATTCTGGTTACAATCAAATAGTAGTTGACCTCATGGATCAAGAGAAGACCTCATTCACTTGCCCATTTGGAGTCTTGATGAATGAATTTTTGACGGTTTAGAATTTCACAAATGAAATCTCGTCGAAGTTTAGTTTCTAAACCAAGCAATAATCCTTTCATACAAAAGATTGTTTGTCACTAAAACAAACCCCTAAATTAATAACCGAAGTATTTAAACCTCGGGTCGTTTTCCCTAGGAATTGCAATAAAGGGTCTTGTTATTGATTATGAGTTATCTTTTAGGGTTTTAATAAGAAACATGAAAGATAAATGGCAACAAAGTAAACTAATAGCTAAAAAAGTCTTGGCAAGGTTTAGTGGTCAAGGATCTATATCCTAATCACTAACCACAACTTGAGAATTGGCAAGGATCAATCCCATTAAGTCATCCTCTAACTTATAGAAGAGGAAAGTCAAATGAGCTATATCAATCCAAGTCCATAAGTCCAAACTCTCCACCAAGTCAATTAGTGAGAACTAGAGTCAATGGCTCCCAATCATCAATTATTTGGACATTAGTAACTCAAGAGTTCCTAAGTTATCTTTCCAAGCCATGAGCATAAAATTCTATTCTATAATCCAACCAAGCATTTTATCAAATACTTGGAAGGCAATAAAAGGAAAGCATAGTAAAATTGCAAGGAAAGTAAATCTACACTACTCAATTGCAAGAAATTAAACAACAACAAATCAAATGAACAAGATCTACATGAATTACCTCAAATTGCATAAAAGGAAAATAGAAGAAACAAAAGTGCATCAATATAAAAGTAGAGAATTACAAGAATTAAATGCTAAACTAGAGAGAAGAGATGTAGGAGAAGAAGAATTACAAAAGGAAAAGTAAATCAAAGCATGAATTAAACCTAGATCTAAGAACTAAACTTAATCCTAATTCTAATCCTAGAGAGAAGTGAGAGCTTCTCTCTCTAAAACTAACTCTAAACTAATCCTAATTAGTGTGAATGATGGAATCCCCCTTTGCTCTTCAATCCTTTGCCCTTTTAAAGCACCTTGGCGCCAAAGTTGGTTACAAACTGGGCCCCACAGCTCTTGAGAATTCGTTGGGCACGAATTCTCTTAAAAATCAAGTATCATCTTCGACGCGTACACGCACAACACGTGTACGTGTCCATGGGCCATTTCGCAGGGTGCGCGCACGCGTCCATGGGCGAGTTCAATTCTTTGACTTTTCATGATCTTCTCCACTTTGTATGCTTTCCTTTCATTCCATTGATCCTTCCCTAGCCCTTTTCAACCTGAAATCACTTTACAAACACATCAAGGCATCTAGTGGAATCAAAGGTGAATTAAATTTAGCTAATTAAGGACCTAGAAAGCACGTTTTCACACTTAAGCACAAATTGAGAGACAATCATGAAACCATGCTATTTCATTGAATAAATGTGGGTAAAAGGTCATAAAATCCCTTAAATGAAGCATAAGATAAACCCTACAAATGGGGTTTATCAACCTCCCCACACTTAAACCAAGCATGTCCTCATGCTTAAACCAAGAATGAAGTAAGGGTATGGCATTTATTCAATGGAAACTAACTAAATGCAACCTATCTAAATGCAACTATCTAAATAAGTGCAATTGCTTGGTCAAAATAAATCAATTCCCAAGAAGCATATATGCACAAGGGCTAAGGACTAGCATGTCTAATCCACAATTGGATTGAGTTATTAAATATTTTTAGAAACTTGCATTAAAGGAGATGATCATAGGTGGAAACATGTAATTGAGCATCAAACCCTCATCGGATGTATTTGCACTCTATTTGCTCAAGTGTTTAGGGTTGATTCTCTCAATTCTCTCCTAATCATGCTTTCTAAGATTTGTTTTTCTTCTAACAATAGACATATATTTCATGCATGCATACAAGTACCATGAGGTCTTTTCTTTAGGTTTTAATGGGGTTAGGGTCAAGGTAGGATGCATATATGGTTAAGTGAGCTTGAAATTTGAATCTTTGATAAGCTTAAACTTCCCACCTAACCTATGACATCCTATATAATTTCAAAGCTAACCTAACTACCCATTCTTCACTTTTTCACATACTCATGCATTTTCTTTTTATTTCACAACACATATGCATTGATTTTATTGAGCTTCACTTTACTTTGGGGCATTTTGTACACTTTTTATTTCTTTCTTTTTCTATTTTTTTTCTTTTTCTTTTTTTTTCTTTTATTTTTTCTCATTTTTTTCAATAAAGTATATACAAAAGTATCAATGCATAAGGTTTATTCATTCATTACACATGAGCATGTACCCAATTCCTAATATTTATAACAAAAATATAAAACTACCCTTTTATTCACCCAATGTCCCAAGGTTCCCACACTTGAATGATACACACACACTAGCCTAAGCTAATCAAAGATCCAAATTAAGGACATTTATTATTTTCTAGTTTAGGTTTGAAATGTGCTAAATTAAGAACAAATGGGTTAATTGTAGGCTCAAATTTGCTAACAATGGAAGATAAAAGGTAAGGCCATTTGGGTAAGTGAGCTAAATAAAATGATGGTCTCAATCATATAAATGCATGAATACACAAAATAATGGACATAAAGAATCAAACAAATCAAGGATTACAATCATAGGAAGAGAACAATTGCACACAAGAAGGAAAAATAAGTGGTTATAAGATGTAGCCACACCACTAGGCTCAAATCTCACAAGCTTGTGTTCTTAGCTCAAAAACATAATCCACAATATATATAATTCAAGCAAGTTCTATGAAAAATTTTTTCCCTCAAATCAATTGAGATGCCCTATAGATATAAATCCTGAAAATTTTCATTATTTTGACTAAGCTTATTTTGTATATGTATGCAAAAATAGGAAAAATGCAAATAAAAATCCTAAAAACCTAAGATGAAATGCAAAAGTGTTGATATTAGAAATTTGTCACCCAAAATCATCGATTGGTCGGACAACCTCCCCACACTTAAAAGTTTGCACCGTCCTCGGTACACTCAAAGATGAGCAAGGAGGTACAGCGACTCTCCGAATTTCTACCTTCAGCTGGTAGGTCAACCTAGTTGATGCGTGTTCTTAGTCTTGCTTCCGTTATTGCTTGTGGTGCATCCATCATGAAAAACAAAAATATAACACCATAAGATGAGAAGATATAAAAGCAAGGAAGCATACATTATTAGAATGAAGTAAATCACTAGGATTGAGTGAGGGAATAAGTTGTGACATTCATAAAAGTAAGTGTGCATTCTAAGTTGCGCATGGTTTAGAGCACACACTAACATGAAAGGCTAAGTTACAAAAGAAGCAAGCTCTTTACTCATTCTAGTGTGCTTGAAATGATTTAAGTAACTTGTAAGGTAAAACAAGCATTAAAGAAGCATGAAAGCATTCAAGCTAAAGCTTATGGATGCATATGATCATGAAATACAATGCATTAAGGTAAATGCACAAAATCCAATATCAAGAGTTTGCCTAATCAAAGAGTGAGGTTCAAATCACATGGTGGCCAAATCATGCAATTCAAGAAGAGTTATAAGCTCGAAGACAATTCTCATCACTTGGTATTCTTAAAAGGTAAGCATGAAAAACTCAAAACCAAGTAGCAAAATATAACCTCAACAATAGAATCCAACAAAGATGATAAACATAATGATGTTAAGATAACGTCCCTTTTTAATACTCAGCAGCAATTAATGGTAAACAAGAATAACAATCCAACACTTACAATGAAAAAGAGGAAATGAAATGAAAACTAACTAAAACTAACTAACTAACTAACTAACTAACTAACTAATTAGTTAACTAAAATATATGGTTATCAATGGTGTTTGGGAGTGTTGGATGATGGGTAGAAGAAGGGAAGAAGAAAGGATAAGGAAAGAAATGGAAAGAGGAGGAGAAAAGAAATCTAGTGAATGAAGGACATCCGCGTGTACGCACGCATGCCGAGAGCGCGTCGATGGTAGTGGAATGGGCGCGACGCGTACGCGCAAGGCACGCGTACACGTGCATGGTAAACCGGAGATGAGGCGCGCACGTGTCCATCGCACTTACGCGTAGGTTGATGTTTGTGCCTCAGGCACAAAGTTCGCACAGTGCAGGCGCAACTCTTGGGTCATTGGTTGGGGGTGGAACTTCTGCATCCACGCGGACGCGTCATGTACGCGTGCACGTGTAATGGCCGAAAAGCTTGGGCATGCGTACGCGCACCGTACGCATACGCGTGGTTGGTGCTCTATTTTTTTTTAAATTTTCTATGTTTTTGCACCAAAGCAAGCCTTCTAGACCTCCAAGCAGCTACTAAAACACCCAAAAACCTTATTTGACATATTATATTACCAAATATACTCGACTAACTAAACTAAACATGATATTAAACTAATTTTACCAATATTTACAAAAGAGAAAATGAAATGATGTTACCATGGTGGGGTGTCTCCCACCTAGCACTTTTATTTATTGTCCTTAAGTTGGACTTATGGGGAGCTCCTCTCAAGGTGGCTTGTGCTTAAACTCATCTTGGAACATCCACCAATGCTTGGTTCTCCAATAAGCTCCATCATTCAAAATTAATAGCTCCAAGCTTTGATGGAATTCCTTACAAACCATGGGCTCCCAAAGTTAATCCGCATCTTGTAATCTGGGATCCCACACTTTATTTTCACACCCGTCTTGAGGTTGATCATCATTAATCCATTCGGGTGGTAAGCAAGAGGAATTCTCAAGGTGATACCAAACTCTTTTTTTAGACCCATTCAACTGCGCACTAGCCCAACCCTTGCATTTAAGCCTTGAAGTATCAACCAAAATGAGCCTTGATTTACAATGCCATCCACTAAACATTCTTCTCTTACGCTTTATCCCATAAATCATCCTAAGTTTACCATCCGTTTCAAGCAAACCATACTCAACTGGGACAATAAAGCTAATAGAAATGAGTTTTACCCACTCAAGTGAAGGAATATATGACAACCTAGGCAAAGATGCTTCCAAGGATCTTGTTAAGGCGTACTTAACTTCCGTCCTTAAGGACGTCCACCTCTTCACAAGATTGTTCAAATTCAATCCTTTGTTCGTTAATTCCATCTAACTCTTCTCCGTCACTCAAATCATAAATGGGAGGACGAGAGAAATCTACCACCACGTCGCTTTCTATCTCATCAAGAGAAGGTTCTTCAAGTTCAAAGGATTCACCACCGCTAAGATTTGATGCTTGATCTTCATCACCAAGGGAACTCAATTCTTGCTCTATCCTATCCAAGTTTTCATATGGAATATGCCTTGGAGGTTGTGCACGTTCCTCCTTAACATCAACTTCAGTCTTCTTGGAGGAACTTCCTATAACTTTAGGTTCCCATGGAGGTTCCGCATCTCCTGAGTCTTCAACCACTTCTTCTTCTTCTTCAATAATCAGAGGCTCCTCCAATTATTCCAACACAAAGTAGCTTTCCTCCTTTTCCATTGGAGTTTCCAATCTCTCCTTCATGCTATGCTTTTCAATTAATTCTCCACATGTGACCATGGGAGTGTTTTGAGTGCCCAAGCATTGGGAGGCTAAAATGCTTACAACCTTGGTCAAGGTAGCTACAAATTCTAGTGTCTCCCTTTTCATTTTTCCTTGCCCTTGAAGTATATGGCCAAGGATTTCATCCATTAGGGATTGGAGTGGATAAGAGGGTTCATTGTCTTGGAGAAAGGGTTCATAATAGGAAGGTGGTTCTTCTTGGTGAGGGTATGGTGGTGGTATGTATTGAGGTGGTTCTTGGGAGTATTGATATTGGAATGGTGGTTCCGTGTATAGCTCATGTGGTTCAAAATGTGGTTGGTATGGTAGATAAGGATTAAGGTCATATGGAGGTGTTTGATGGTAGGGGGCTTGTGAGCATGGTGGTTCAAAACTATGTTGAGGAGGGTGTTCATAGGCATATGGTGGTGGTTCTTGAAAGTCACAAAGAGATTCACCATAGCCATTGGATTAATATGCATCATAGAATGGCTCTTCTTCATAGTGCATTGGTGGACGAAATTGTGATCACTGTTCTTTAAGTTATATGAAATTATTATTGTGGCACCAGTTGAATTCACAACTCCGTTCAACTAACCAGCAAGTGTACTGGGTCGTCCAAGTAATAAACCTTACGTGAGTAAGGGTCGATCCCACAGAGATTGTTGGTATGAAGCAAGCTATGGTCACCTTGTAAATCTCAGTTAGGCAGATTAAATTGGTTTATGGATTTCGAAAATAAAAATAAGAAAATAGAATATAATAAAAAGGGATAGGATACTTATGCAGATTCATTGGTGGGAATTTCAGATAAGCGAATGGAGATACTGTATGGCTCAAGCACGCCTACTTTCCTACTGCTTCAACTCAATCCTTCTTACTCCTTTCCATGGCAAGCTGTGTATAGGGGTTCACCATCAGCGGTGGCTACTTTCAATCCTCTCGGGAAAATGATCCTATGCGGCTGTCACTCGCACGGCTAATCGTCTGGAGGCATCACCCATGGTTGATGGCTACATCCCATCCTCGCAGTGAAAACTACGCTCACGCACTCTGTCACAGCACGGCTAATCACTGGTTGGTTCCTGCGCCTACTGGAATAGAATCCCTTGATTCTTTTGCGTCTGTCACTAACGCCCAGCACTTGCAAGTTTGAAGCACGTCATAGTCATTCATTACCGGAATCCTACTCGGAATACCACAGACAAGGTGAGACTTTCTGGATTCCCAGGATCCTACTCGGAATACCACAGACAAGGTGAGACTTTCCGGATCCTCATAAATGCCGCCATCTATCTAGCTTATACCACGAAGATTCTGTTGGGGAATCTAAGAGATACACATTCAAGCTCTGTTGCATGTAGAACGGAAGTGGTTGTCAATCACGTGCGTTCATAAGTGAGAATGATAATGATCGTCACTTTCATCATTACATTCATCATGTTCTTGGGTATGAATGAATATCTTGGAATAAGAATAAGAGAGATTTGAATAAAAGAAAATAGAATTGCATTAATACTTGAGGTACAGCAGAGCTCCACACCCTTAATCTATGGTGTGCAGAAACTCCACCGTTGAAGATACATAAGTAAAAGAGGTTCAGGCATGGCCGAATGGCCAGCCCTCTCCATGATCAAGTGACCGAATATTCAAGAGATTATATTGTCAAAAGATGTCTAATACAATAGTAACTTATCCTATTTATACTAGACTAGCTACTAGGGTTTACATGAGTAAGTATTTGATGCATAAATCCACTTCCGGGGCCCACTTGGTGTATACTTGGGCTGAGCTTGATCAATCCACGAGCTGAGGCTTCTCTTGGAGTTGAACTCCGAGTTATGACGTGTTTTGGGCGTTCAACTCCGGATCATGACGTTTTTCTGGCGTTTAACTCCAGACAGCAGCATGTACTTGGCGTTCAACGCCAAGTTACATCGTCAATCTCCGAATAAAGTATGGAATATTATATATTGCTGGAAAGCCCTGGATGTCTACTTTCCAACGCCGTTGAGAGCGCGCCAATTGGAGTTCTGTAGCTCCAGAAAATCCATTTCGAGTGCAGGGAGGTCAGATTCCAACAGCATCAGCAGTCCTTTTGTCAGCCTTCTTCAGAGTTTTGCTCAAATCCCTCAATTTCAGCCAGAATTTACCTGAAATCACAGAAAAACACACAAACTCATAGTAAAGTCCAGAAATGTGAATTTAACATAAAAACTAATGAAAACATCCCTAAAAGTAGCTTGAACTTACTAAAAACTATCTAAAAACAATGCCAAAAAGCGTATAAATTATCCGCTCATCACAACACCAAACTTAAATTGTTGCTTGTCCCCAAGCAACTGAGAATCAAAATAGGATAAAAGTAGAGAATATACTATAAATTCTAAAATATCAATGAATATTAATTTAATTAGATGAGCGGGACTTGTAGCTTTTTGCTTCTGAACAGTTTTGGCATCTCACTTTTTCCTTTGAAGTTTAGAGTGACTGGCTTCTCTAGGAACTTAGAATTTTAGATAGTGTTATTGACTTTCCTAGTTAAGCATGTTGATTCTTGAACACAGCTACTTATGAGTCTTGGCCGTGGCCCTAAGCACTTTGTTTTCCAGTATTACCACCGGATACACAAATGCCACAGACACATAACTGGGTGAACCTTTTCAGATTGTGACTCAGCTTTGCTAGAGTCCCCAGTTAGTGGTGTCCAGAGCTCTTAAGCACACTCTTTTGCTTTGGATCACGACTTTAACCACTTAGTCTCAAGCTTTTCACTTGGACCTTCATGACACAAACACATGGTTAGGGACAGCTTGATTTAGCCGCTTAGGCCTGGATTTTATTTCCTTGGGCCCTCCTATCCATTGATGCTCAAAGCCTTGGATCCTTTTTACCCTTGCCTTTTGGTTTTAAGGGCTATTGGCTTTTTCTACTGCTCCTTCTTTTTCTTTCTATTTTTTTTTCGCCACTTTTTTTTTTTCGCAAGCTTCCTTTTTCACTGCCTTTTCTTGCTTCAAGAATCAATTTCATGATTTTTCAGATCATCAATAACATTTCTCTTTGTTCATCATTCTTTCAAGAGCCAACAATTTTAACACTCATAAACAACAAGATCAAAAATATGCACTGTTCAAGCATTCATTCAGAAAACAAAAAGTATTGCCACCACATCAATATAATTAAATTAAATTCAAGGATAAATTCGAAATTCATGTACTTCTTGTTCTTTTGAATTAAAACATTTTTCATTTAAGAGAGGTGAAGGATTAATGGATTTTATTCATAGCTTTAAGGCATGGTTACATACTAATGATCATGAAGTAGAGACACAAAACATAGATAAACACAACATTAAAAACCGAAAACAGAAAGAAATAAAGAACAAGGAATGAATCCACCTGAGTGAGGGTGGCGCCTTCTTGAAGGTCCAATGGTGCTTTTTGAGCTCCTCTATGTCTCTTCCTTGCTTCTGTTGAATGATTCCTAGTAATTTTGGTGTTTCTACCCTTAGTTGCTTCCAATATTTGTGTGGAGGATAACTTATTCCCTGAGGTATCTCAGGGATCTCTTGATTTGCAGCCACATGTTCTACCACTGAGCTATGACGGCTTATAGTCTTTCCATCTCCCAAGACTCAGAGGTGGAAGCTTTTGTCTTCCCTTTGAGGTTTCTCTGGCCTTAGGTGCCATTAATGGTAATGGAAAAGCCAAAAAGCTATGCTTTT
Organism: Arachis hypogaea; assembly: GCF_003086295.3. Classification (NCBI taxonomy): domain Eukaryota; kingdom Viridiplantae; phylum Streptophyta; class Magnoliopsida; order Fabales; family Fabaceae; genus Arachis; species Arachis hypogaea. Next base: position 64,212,443 of record NC_092041.1, on the reverse strand, counting down.
ACCACACCAAACTTAAAATATTGCTCGCCCTCGAGCAAGAGAAGAAAGAAGAGAGGAAGAAGAAGAAGAAGAAAATGGAGGTGAGTGAGGGGAGATGGATTCGGCTATATGGGTGGGATTGGGTGGGAAAGAGAGAGGGCGAGGTAGGTGGGGATCTTGTGAGGTCCACAGATCCTGAGGTGAAAAGAAATACCATTCCTTCACCATATAGGCATGTAAAATGCCTTCGTGCATCACTCTGGCGTTTAAACGCCCATTGGTGCACGTTCTGGGCGTTCAACGCCCATGTAATGCATGTTTCTGGCGTTGAACGCCAGTTTCATGCTTGTTACTGGCGTTCAGCGCCAGTTTTTCCTCTCTGGGCACATTCCTGGCGTTCAGCGCCAGGATGTTGCTTGTTTCTGGTGTTCAGCGCCAGAATGGTTCTCTGTTCTGGCGTTGAACACCAGCCAGATGCATCTTACTGGCGTTTGAACGCCAGTCTGCACTACCTCCAGGGTGAAAATTTTTTTCTTCTGTTTTTGACTCTGTTTTTAATTTTTTTGATTTTTTCGTGACTCCTCATGATCATGTACCTAATAAACCACAAAATAACAAAGAAACAAAATAAAATAAATTTAGATAAATAAAATTGGGTTGCCTCCCAACAAGTGCTTCTTTAATGTCAATAGCTTGACAGTGGCTCTCATGGAGCCACTAGGTGATCAGGTCAATTTTTGTGTGGTCCCAACACCAAACTTAGAGTTTGGATATGGAGTTTGAACACCAAACTTAAAGTTTGGTTGTGGCCTCACAACACCAAACTTAAAGTTTGACTGTGTGGGCTCTTCTTGACTCTGAACTGAAAGTAGCTCTTCATGCTTACTCTCTTTTGTCATAGAGGGGTGGCCATGTGCTTTAAACACAAGGTAGTCCCCATTCAATTGAAGGACTAACTCACCTCTGTTGACATCTATCACAGCTTCTGCTGTGGCTAGGAAAGGTCTTCCTAGGATGATGCATTCATCATCTTCCTTCCTAGTGTCTAGGATTATGAAATCAGCAGGGATGTAAAGGCCTTCAACCTTTACTAGCACGTCCTCCACTATTCCATAAGCTTGTCTCAAAGACTTGTCTGCCAATTGTAATGAGAACAAGGCAGGCTGTACCTCAATGATTCCCAGCTTCTCCATTACAGAGAGTGGCATAAGATTTATCCCTGACCCCAGATCACATAGAGCTTTTTCAAAGCTCATGGTGCCAATGGTACAAGGTATTAAGAACTTGCCAGGATCTTGTTTCTTTTGAGGTAGAGTTTTCTGAATCCAAGTATCTAGTTCACTAATGAGCAAGGGAGGTTCACTTTCCCAAGTCTCATTACCAAACAACTTGGCATTCAGCTTCATGATAGCTCCTAGATATTGAGCAAATTGCTCTCCAGTCACATCTTCATCCTCTTCAGAGGAAGAATAGTCTTCAGAGCTCATGAATGGCAGAAGGAGATTTAATGGAATCTCTATGGTCTCTAGATGGTCCTCAGATTCCTCAGGATCCTTAATAGGAAACTCCTTCTTGTTTGAGGGGTGTCCCAAGAGGTCTTCCTCACTAGGATTTTCGTCCTCCTCCTCCCTAGTGCATTCGGCCACTTTGATTAAATCAATGGCCTTGCACTCTCCTTTTGGATTCTCTTCTGTATTGCTTGGGAGAATACTGGGAGGAGTTTCAATGACTTTCTTACTCAGCTGGCCCACTTGTGCCTCCAAATTTCTGATGGAGGATCTTGTTTCATTCATGAAACTGAAAGTGGCCTTTGACAGATCAGAGACTATATTGGCTAAATTAGAAGTGTTTTGTTCAGAATTCTCTGTCTGTTGCTGAGAAGATGATGGATATGGCTTACTATTGCTTAGCCTATTGCGTCCACCATTGTTAAAGCCTTGTTGAGGCTTTTGTTGATCCTTCCATGAGAAATTTGGATGATTTCTCCATGATGGGTTATAGGTGTTACCATAAGGTTCACCCATGTAATTAACCTCTGCCATGGCAGGGTTCTCAGGATCATAAGCTTCTTCAGAAGCTACCTCTCTAGTACTGTTGGATGCAAGTTGCAATCCATTCAGATTTTGAGAGATTATGTTGACTTGTTGAGTCAACATTTTGTTCTGAGCCAATATGGCATTCAGAGCATCAATTTCAAGAACTCCTTTCTTCTGAGGTATCCCATTATTCACGGAATTCCTTTCAGAGGTATACATGAATTGGTTGTTTGCAACCATGTCAATGAGTTCTTGAGCCTCTTCAGGCGTTTTCTTCAGGTGAATAGATCCACCTGCAGAGTGGTCCAGTGACATTTTCGAAATTTCAGAGAGACCATAATAGAATATATCTAATAGGGTCCATTCTGAAAACATGTCAGATGGACATCTTTTGGTCAACTGCTTGTATCTTTCCCAAGCTTCATAGAGGGATTCACCATCTTTTTGTTTGAAGGTTTGAACATCCACTCTCAGCTTGCTCAGCTTTTGAGGAGGAAAGAATTTATCCAAGAAGGCAGTGACCAGCTTATCCCAGGAGTCCAGGCTATCCTTAGGTTGTGAATCCAACCAAATTCTAGCTCTGTCTCTTACAGCAAAAGGGAAAAGCATGAGTCTGTAGACTTCAGGATCAACTCCATTCATCTTTATAGTCTCACAGATCTGCAAGAACTCAGTTAAGAACTGATAAGGATCTTCAGATGGAAGTCCATAAAACTTGCAGTTTTGTTGCATTAAAGCAACTAGTTGAGGCTTAAGCTCAAAGTTATTGGCTCCAATGGCAAGAATGGAGATGCTTCTTCCATCAAACTTGGACGTTGGCTTTGTGAAGTCACCAAGCATTCTCCTTGCATTATTATTATTATTTTCGGCTGCCATGTCCTTCTCTTGTTCGAAATTTTCTGAAAGGTTGTTTCTGGATTGTTGTAATTTAGCTTCTCTTAATTTTCTCTTCAGAGTCCTTTCAGGTTCTGGATCAATTTCAACAAGAGTGCCTTTTTCCCTGTTCCTGCTCATATGAAAGAGAAGAAAACAAGAAAAGAAAGAGGAATCCTCTATGTCACAGTATAGAGACTCCTTTATGTTAGTAGAAGAAGAAAGGGGTTAGAAGAATGGAGATGGGGATTCGGATTTTTGGATGAAGAGAGGTGAAGAGAAGTGTTAGTAATTAAATAATTAAATAGAAGAAGAAAAGAGAAGGGAGATTTCGAAAATAATTTTTGAAAAAGGGTTAGTATTTTCGAAAAATCAAAGACAAAATATAATTAAACTTAAAATTTAAAACAAAAAGAATTTTTTGAAAAAGAGAGGGAGAATTTTCGAGAATTAGAGAGGGAAAAGTAGTTAGGTGGTTTTGAAAAAGATAAGAAAAAAAGTTAGTTAGTTGATTGAAAAAGATTTGAAATCAAATTTTGAAAAAGATAAGAGGATAAGAAGTTAGATAAGATATTTTGAAATCAAATTTTGAAAAAGATAAAATTTTTGAAAAAGATAAGATAAAAATTTTAATAAAAAGATATTTTGAAAAAGATTTAATTTTTAAAAAGACTTAACTAACAAGAAACTACAAGATAAGATTCTAGAATTTAAAGATTGAACCTTTCTTAACAAGGAAGTAACAAACTTCAAATTTTTGAACCAATCACATTAATTGTTAGCATATTTTCGAAAATTTGATATAAAGATAAGAAAAAGATTTTTGAAAATATTTTGAAAAATAATTTTGAAATTTTCGAAAATGATAAAAAAATGAAAAAGATATGATTTTTGAAAAAGATTTTGAAAAGATAAGATTTTTAAAATTGAAATTTTGACTTGACTTGTAAGAAACAACTAATTTTGAAAAATTTTTGACCAAGTCAACCCAAAATTTCGAAATTTTGGAGGAAAATAAGGAAAAGATATTTTTTTGATTTTTTTAAAATTTTTTTTTATGATGAGAGAGAAAAACAACAAAAATACTCAATGCATGAAATTTTTAGATCAAAACAATGAATGCATGCAAGAATGCTATGAATGTCAAGATGAACACCAAGAACACTTTGAAGATCATGATGAACATCAAGAAAATATTTTTGAAAAATTTTTAATGCAAAGAAAACATGCAAGACACCAAACTTAGAAATCTTTAATGCATGAAAAATATGAATGCAAAAATGCACATGAAAAACAACAAACAACACCAAACAAGAAATCATCAAGATCAAACAAGAAGACTTGTCAAGAACAACTTGAAGATCATGAAGAACACTATGAATGCATGAGATTTTCGAAAAAATGCAAGAAAAATTTTTTTAAAAAAATGCAATTGACACCAAACTTAAAAATTAACACAAGACTCAAACAAGAAACACAAAATATTTTTGATTTTTATGATTTTCTAGTTTTTTTGTATTTTTATTAATTTTTTTGTTTTCGAAAATATTTTTGGAAAAACGAAAAATAAAAGAAAAATTTTGAAAAAGATTTTTGAAAAGAAAATTACCTAATCTGAGCAACAAGATGAACCGTCAGTTGTCCATACTCGAACAATCCCCGGCAACGGCGCCAAAAACTTTGGTGGACGAAATTGTGATCACTGTTCTTTAAGTTATATGAAATTATTATTGTGGCACCAGTTGAATTCACAACTCCGTTCAACTAACCAGCAAGTGTACTGGGTCGTCCAAGTAATAAACCTTACGTGAGTAAGGGTCGATCCCACAGAGATTGTTGGTATGAAGCAAGCTATGGTCACCTTGTAAATCTCAGTTAGGCAGATTAAATTGGTTTATGGATTTCGAAAATAAAAATAAGAAAATAGAATATAATAAAAAGGGATAGGATACTTATGCAGATTCATTGGTGGGAATTTCAGATAAGCGAATGGAGATACTGTATGGCTCAAGCACGCCTACTTTCCTACTGCTTCAACTCAATCCTTCTTACTCCTTTCCATGGCAAGCTGTGTATAGGGGTTCACCATCAGCGGTGGCTACTTTCAATCCTCTCGGGAAAATGATCCTATGCGGCTGTCACTCGCACGGCTAATCGTCTGGAGGCATCACCCATGGTTGATGGCTACATCCCATCCTCGCAGTGAAAACTACGCTCACGCACTCTGTCACAGCACGGCTAATCACTGGTTGGTTCCTGCGCCTACTGGAATAGAATCCCTTGATTCTTTTGCGTCTGTCACTAACGCCCAGCACTTGCAAGTTTGAAGCACGTCATAGTCATTCATTACCGGAATCCTACTCGGAATACCACAGACAAGGTGAGACTTTCTGGATTCCCAGGATCCTACTCGGAATACCACAGACAAGGTGAGACTTTCCGGATCCTCATAAATGCCGCCATCTATCTAGCTTATACCACGAAGATTCTGTTGGGGAATCTAAGAGATACACATTCAAGCTCTGTTGCATGTAGAACGGAAGTGGTTGTCAATCACGTGCGTTCATAAGTGAGAATGATAATGATCGTCACTTTCATCATTACATTCATCATGTTCTTGGGTATGAATGAATATCTTGGAATAAGAATAAGAGAGATTTGAATAAAAGAAAATAGAATTGCATTAATACTTGAGGTACAGCAGAGCTCCACACCCTTAATCTATGGTGTGCAGAAACTCCACCGTTGAAGATACATAAGTAAAAGAGGTTCAGGCATGGCCGAATGGCCAGCCCTCTCCATGATCAAGTGACCGAATATTCAAGAGATTATATTGTCAAAAGATGTCTAATACAATAGTAACTTATCCTATTTATACTAGACTAGCTACTAGGGTTTACATGAGTAAGTATTTGATGCATAAATCCACTTCCGGAGCCCACTTGGTGTATACTTGGGCTGAGCTTGATCAATCCACGAGCTGAGGCTTCTCTTGGAGTTGAACTCCGAGTTATGACGTGTTTTGGGCGTTCAACTCCGGATCATGACGTTTTTCTGGCGTTTAACTCCAGACAGCAGCATGTACTTGGCGTTCAACGCCAAGTTACATCGTCAATCTCCGTATAAAGTATGGAATATTATATATTGCTGGAAAGCCCTGGATGTCTACTTTCCAACGCCGTTGAGAGCGCGCCAATTGGAGTTCTGTAGCTCCAGAAAATCCATTTCGAGTGCAGGGAGGTCAGATTCCAACAGCATCAGCAGTCCTTTTGTCAGCCTTCTTCAGAGTTTTGCTCAAATCCCTCAATTTCAGCCAGAATTTACCTGAAATCACAGAAAAACACACAAACTCATAGTAAAGTCCAGAAATGTGAATTTAACATAAAAACTAATGAAAACATCCCTAAAAGTAGCTTGAACTTACTAAAAACTATCTAAAAACAATGCCAAAAAGCGTATAAATTATCCGCTCATCATGCATCATAGAGGTTATTGCCAAGAGGATTGATCATATGCATATGACTCCTCCCACCTTTGGTAGTCCCATCCCTGATACATGTTGTCATTAAAGTACACAATTCCTACAACACAATTAGAGCCACACTCATAGCCAAAGTGAGAATTCATGACGAAAAGAGAAAACAAAAATCAAAAGCTAATAGAAAACAAGAGAAACAAAATTCTACAACTAGCAAATAAAGCAAAAAGGAAGATATTCACACTATTCACATATGTACAATAACCAATAACATAACACCATTGCAATTCCCTGGCAACGGTGCCATTTTGATGATTGTATTTTTGACGGTTTAGAATTTCACAAATGAAATCTCGTCGAAGTATAGTTTCTAAACCAAGCAATAATCCTTTCATACAAAAGATTGTTTGTCACTAAAACAAACCCCTAAAATTAATAACCGAAGTATTTAAACCTCGGGTCGTTCTCCCTAGGAATTGCAATAAAGGGTCTTGTTATTGGTTATGAGTTATCTTTTAGGGTATTGATAAAAAACATGAAAGATAAATGGCAAGAAAGTAAATAGCTAAAAAAGTCTTGGCAAGGTTTAGTGGTCAAGGATCTCTATCCTAATCACTAACCACAACTTGAGAATTGGCAAGGATCAATCCCATTAAGTCATCCTCTAACTAATAGAAGAAGAAAGTCAAATGAGCTATATCAATCCAAGTCCATAAGTCCTAACTCTCTACCATATCAATTAGTGAAAACTAGAGTCAATGGCTCCCAATCATCAATTACTTGGACATTAGTAACTCAAGAGTTCCTAAGTTATCTTTCCAAGCCAAGAGCATAAAATTCTATTCTAAAATCCAACCAAGCATTTTATCAAACACTTGGAAGGCAATAAAAGGAAAGCATAGTAAAATTTCAAGGAAAATAAATCTAGACTACTCAATTGCAAGGAATTAAACAACAACAAATCAAATGAACAAGATCTACATGAATTACCTCAAATTGCATAAAAGGAAAATAGAAGAAACAAAAGTGCATCAACATAAAAGTAGAGAATTATAAGAATTAAATGCTAAACTAGAGAGAAGTGATGTAGGAGAAGAAGAATTACAAAAGGAAAAGTAAATCAAAGCATGAATTAAACCTAGATCTAAGAACTAAACCTAATCCTAATCCTAATCCTAGAGAGAAGTGAGAGCTTCTCTCTCTAAAACTAACTCTAAACAAACCTAATGAGTGTGAATGATGGAATCCCCCTTTGCTATTCAATCATTGGCTCTTTTAAAGCACCTTGGCGCCAAAGTTGGCTGCAAACTAGGCCCCACAGCTCCTGAGAATTCGTTGGGCACGAATTCTCTTAAAAATCAAGTATCAGCATCAACGCATATGCGCACAGCACGCGTACGCGTCCATGGGCCATTTCGCAGGGTTCGCGTAAGCACCTGGTTCGCGCGCGTGTCCATGGGCGAGTTCAATTCTTTGGCTTTTCATGATCTTCTCCACTTTGTATGCTTTCCTTTCATTTCTTTGATCCTTCCCTAGCCCTTTTCAACCTGAAATCACTTTACAAACACATCAAGGCATCTAGTGGAATCAAAGGTGAATTAAATTTAGATAATTAAGGACCTAGAAAGCACGTTTTCACACTTAAGCACAAATTGAGAGACAATCATGAAACCATGCTATTTCATTGAATAAATGTGGGTAAAAGGTCATACAATCCCTTAAATAAAGCATAAGATAAGCCCTACAAATGGGGTTTATCAAGTCTTTGCATATAGAAGAATGCCATTCGGGTTATGCAATGCCCCAGCTACCTTTCAAAGATGCATGCTATCAATCTTCTCATATATGGTAAAAAAATTTATTGAATTTTTCATGGATGATTTCTCTATTTTTGGGGACTCTTTCAATGCTTCCTTGCACCATCTTATCCTTATCTTGAAAAGGTGCCAAGAGACCAATTTGGTTTTGAACTGGGAAAATGCCATTTCATGGTACCCGAAGGAATTGTTCTTGGCCACAAAATTTCAAAAAAGGGTATAGAAGTTGACAAGACAAAAGTAGAAATTATAGAAAAGCTCCATGTACCAACTAATGTGAAAGTTGTTAGGAGCTTCTTGGGGCATGCTGGATTCTATAGAAGATTAATCAAAGATTTTTCCAAAATAGCAAAACCACTAAGTAATTTTCTGGTGGTGAACAACCCTTTCTCTTTTGATGATGAATGTAAGCATGCCTTTGAGATTCTAAAAGATCAGCTCATCACAGCAGCAATTATCACACCTCCAAATTGGGAATTGCCTTTTGAACTCATGTGTGATGCAAGTGATCTTGCAATTAGTGCTGTGTTGGGGCAAAGGAAGGACAATAAGCATCATGTCATCTACTATGCAAGCAAGGTATTGAATGAAGCCCAAAGGAATTATACCACAACAGAAAAGGAATTATTAGCCGTGGTATATGCGTTTGACAAATTCAGACAATATTTGCTTGGATAAAAAATTTTAGTTTACACTGATCATGCTGCTCTTAAGTATCTAATGTCAAAACAGGATGACAAACCAAGGTTAATTAGATGGATACTACTCCTAAAAGAGTTTGACATTGAGATAAAAGACAGAAAAGGAAGCGAGAATTAAGTTACTGACCACTTATCAAGGCTACCACAAGGGACAAGTCAATACACCTCTCAACTAGTGAATAAAAATTTTCCAGATGATCACCTCTTGCAAATTCAACAAACTCCTTGGTTTGCTAACATGGCCAACTACAAAGCAGGAAGGAGTATCCCACAAGAGTACTGACACATCAGAAATTAGCCGATTAAGAATTTATAGAGAAAACAGCGTTGCAATTACAATTTTCAACCGACTAAAATCCGCTTATCAATTTAGAAAAGGGTTGTCACAATTTTAGAATAAAAATACTGGGAGTATGAGTCCCAGGTCGTCTCCCAACGAGTTGACAAAAGAGTGTAGCTTATTAGTCAGGGATTTTCTAAGAAATTTTTGAGTTTGAGAAACAAGAAAATAAATAATAGTGAATTTAAGCAACGAAAATTAATTAGAGAATTTATATAATTCAATTAAAAGTCTTGACCGGGAGAAGATTAATTAGAAGTTCTATCCTTGTTGAATTTTCCCAAGTGTAATAATAAAAGGTTGTTGTTCTGCTTGGTTATCCCTTATATAATAAGGTAAAATCAAGTAGCTAACCAACTAACTCTATCGCTCGCGTCCTAATCCTTTCCTAAGAAAGGATTAGAGTCAGAAACTAGAGAGTCAGCCAACAACTCCTAATTAGGATCAACACTTGAATATTCCAACTCAAGGTTCTCCTCTTAATCAACTCCCAATCAAGTTAGGAAACTACTCCATTAACATGAATATAATTTTCACAGAATTAAGAGAGGATTAAAAGCGAGCCATGATAAATAATAACTGAAAATTAATTAAAAGTAAAAATGGTTCTTTGCATTAATAAATTCTAAAAATAATCCAATTGTAACTCTGAACAAGAATTAAGGATATGGAAGAGTAAGGGACAAAGGAAACAAACTAGAATAATGGAAACATCAACGGAGGTGATGGCTCTTCTCAATATCCCAAGCAAAAGCAATAAAACTCTAATAGAAACTATGAATGTGAAGAAAACCTAGAGGAAGAAGTAGAATTCTCTCTCAGATTCAAAACTAAAACTAAAAACTATGTGTATGAGAATGTGTCTTGAGTCTCTGCTATTCCCTGGCTCTAGTCTGTGTTTCTGGGCCGAAGACTAGGTCTAAAACTGGCCCAAAATTGCCCCCAGCATTTTCTGCAATTTCTGCACATTGCGCATGTCACACATATGCGTCACTCACGTGTGCTCGTCATTTGGCAATTTTCCTTGTCACACGCACGCGCACGCGTTGTTGAATGAACTCCAATTCATGCGCACGCGTGATTCATGCGTGCGCGTCGCTTCTCGCTGATTGTCTCCTTTATTTCTTGTGCTCCTTCCATTTTTGCAAGCTTCCTCTCTATCCTCCAAGCCATTCCTGCCCTATAAAGCCTGAAATCATTGAACACACAGATCACGGCATTCAATGATAGAGAGGGGAATTAAAATACACAAATTAGAGGCTTAGGAAGCAAGTTTTCAACCATAGAACAAAACTAGGAAGGAATTGTAAAACCATGCAATTTTTTGAATAAGTGTACAAAGGTTTGATAAAAACCACTCAATTGAGCACAAGATAAACCATAAAATAGTGGTTTATCAAACTCCCCACACTTAAACATTAGCATGTCCTCATGCTAAGCTTAAGGAGACAAAAAGAATAAATAGGGGAAAGTAAGACTCATGAAATGCAACCTATATATGAATGCACGTATATGCTAAGATGATTTTGTCTACTCGGTTGAAAATAAACAAATCCTCCAAGACAAACATAAATAAAATTCCACTAATTCAAATCATACAATAAGAAGCAAGCAAACATGTAAGAAGATAGCTCATGAAAGCAGGGAACATAAAATTAAGCATTGAACCCTCACTGATGGTGTATATGCACTCTAATCACTCAAGTGTATGAGGTAATCCACTGCAGTCTTCTCTAGTCATGCATTCTAAACTTTGTTCTTTACCTAACCTATTAACAAATATTTAATGTACCAATGCAAACATCATGAGGTCTTTTCAATGTTGTAATAGGGCTAAGGCAAAGGTGAGGATATATGTATGGCTGAATGAGCTATAAATTGAATCCTTGACTAACCTAAGCTCTCACCTATACACACACACATTCTATATAACTTCTAAAATTACTCCTAGCTACCGAAAATTCCCACTTTTTCATCTTATGCTCGTGCATCAGCTTTCTTTTAATTTGCATCACATATGCATTGATCTTTTATTAACTTGATCATTGGGGTAATTTTGTCCCCTTATTTATTTATTTATTTAATTAATTGATTTTTTTCTTTTCTTTTTCTCTTATTTTTCTTGTATTTTTTTCTTTTGTTTGTTCTTTTTTTTTTCACAATGCATATGATTAAGGTATTGAATGCATAAACATGTCCTCAACATTTTTCACATTTTCACAAAAAGTCTAACATACTCAATTCCCAAACCAAACGTTTCCAAACCCACTTTTCCCACACTTAATTCATGATCACTCTTCACTAGTCTAAGCTAACCAAGAATTTAAATCAAGGACATTATTGTTTTACGCTTAGAGTTAGTGATGAGCTAAAGTAAAGAACAAATGGGTAAAATAGGCTCAACTTTAGTTTGCAAATGATAATGAAAAGGTTAAGGCCATATGGGTATGTGAGCTATAGTGAACAAAGGCCTCAATCATATAAGTGTATGCATACATTAAACCATGAAAATATAGAATCAAGCAAGATATAGATCACAATTTTAGAGAGAGTAACACACACCGAAACAAAACATTGGTTGATAAGATGCAACCAATCGAATAGGGTCAAAATCTCACTGGTTTTGTGTGTTCGAGCTCTAAACCATGTTCCAATATAATATTTCTTCAAACAAGTTCAACAAAAGTTTTAATTCAAATTAGTGAAATACTCCAAAATAGTTTCTTGAAAAGAAAATCATTACTTCAACCAAGTAGTGGTAAAATATGCACAAACTCTAAATATAATGCAATCAATCATGAAAATGTAATAATGAACTAACAAAGGAAATTAAACATTGGTGTTGAGTCAGAAAGTACTAACCACCGAAAGTCGGTATCGACCTTCCCACACTTAAAGATTGCACCGTCCTCGGTGCATGCAGAGATGTACAAGTGGATGAGTGGCTCCAACTGATGCTTTTTCTCCAAAGATTGTGCGATAGACTTGTTTATTGCCCCAGTTAGAAATTTTTCCTTCTCCCTCTTGGTGGCCATCTTGAAAGAGAAAAAGGAAAGGAAAGAACCCACAAGCAAAGATACGAAAAGAAATAAAGCATATGTGGGCTAGTGCCAAATAATAAGGTTCTCAACTACATGGTAGCTACAACATGTAAGTGAGAGAATAATAAAAGCACAGGGTATGTCAACTAAATAGCAAACAAGTCAAGGAGCACCCAAAATAATGCAAGAAATATGCAACAGTTGAGAAAGAAAATTTTAACACCAATGTGAAAACAAAAAATGTAGAAAACAAAGGAAGAAGAAATAATGAAATTAAAATGCCATGAATGCGAGTATCCAAATGTAACTATTAGAAGAAAAGAAAGGGAATAAGGATGAGAGGGGAGGAGAAGAAAGTGAGAAAGGAGGAAGAAAGAAGTAGGAAGTAAGAAGTACGAAGTAAGAAGAGGGGAAGAAGAGGGAAGAAAGAAAGAAATTAGGATTAGAAAGATAAGATGAGAAATTGGGCGGCACAGGGATCTGGTGATGCAGCACTGTCGATGTGTACGCGTGGGGCGCACAATTGGGAGGGCGACGCAGAAGCGTCCTGCACGCGTACGCGTGCCCTTTAGTTGTGCTAAGCGCGCGAGGGCATCATGGCATACACACAACTCTCTGTGCATTCTGGCATGTGGGCAAAACTCGCATACAACGCGTGCGCGTCAAGCACGCACACGCGTGGGTGATCAGAAAATGGAAATGACGCGTATGCGTCATGGACGCATACGCCTGACTGATTTTGTGCATCTAGCACAGTATCAGCACCAGGCCCGCACAACTTTTGGGAAAACACCTTTTTACGTCGATTTTCCAGGGCCACGCAAGTGCGTCATTGATGTTTATGCATGGTTTGCCAAAAGCACAACTAACGCGCAGGCTTGAGGTACACGTACGCGTGGTGTTGTTTGTGCGTAAGGTAGACTTCCTGCACAGCTCTCACGCAAATTTTTGCCCCTTTATATATATATATATATATATATATATATATATATATATATATGTATATGTAGTATGCAGATGAGAATGCAGACTATATGCAGGAATGATGAGAATAGCCACTAAAATAAAACTAAGAAGAGAGAAAGGAACGATCATACCATGGTGGATTGTCTCCCACCTAGCACTTTTAGTTAAAGTCCTTATGTTGGACATTTGATGAGCTCCTTGTCAGGGCAGCTTATGCTTGAACTCTTCCAGGAATCCCCACCAATGCTTGCAATTTCGATAGCCTCCGGGATCCCAAACTAGGTGCATGAAGCCTTCAAGCAAGTTGAAGCAAGTGACAAGGCCGCAAGAGTGTTGATTGCTATAATGAATTCCGGGATCCCAAACCTTACTTTTGCACCCGTCTTCATGTTGATCACCATTGTTCCAACCGGGTGGCAAGCAATATGAATTCTCACAGAGACATCCAAACAACCTTCTAGACCCATTCAATCGAGCTCTACACCAATCCTTGCACTTCAACTTGGAGCATGCAACCATATTAAACCTTGCAGGACAACTTTTGCCACTAACCATCTTTCTCTTACACTTATAGCCACAAAAAGCTCTAAGTTGTCCATCCGTCTCAAGCAAATAATATTCGAGTGGGCTAATTAGGCTCAGAGATGATTAGATTTACCCACTTGAATGAAGGAATGGATGGTGATGGCTTTAGGGGAGAGGTCTCCAACAACTTTGGCAAGGTGATTTCCAGCTCCATTCCCTTGAGCTCTTCCTTGACAACTTCCACCTATTTGCAAGCTTCTTCAATATCAACCTCTTCCTCTTGGTAGCTTTTTTCCAATTCAATCCCTTCTTCATTGCTTACCAAGGGCATGGGAGGTTGTGCTTCTTCTTCTTAAATCTCCATCTCTTGATCAACCTCTTCCAAGTCTTCCACCATGATATGCCTTGGAAGTTGTACACCCTTCGCAACATCAATTTCAAGCATCTTGGAAGGAGGCTCTATGACTTGACCTTCCCATGGAGGTTCCGCATCTCCTAAGTTTTCAACCACTTCCTCTTTATCTATTGCGACTTCTTCCAGTTGTTTTAGTATAAACTCGTACTCCTCCTTGATGATTTTCTTTCTATGACAACTTCCTTCAACTACTTCTTTATCTTCAAGGGTCTCTCCTACCTCTATATTTTGAGCCTCCTCTTGCTCCTCTGGAAATAAGGCCGCATGTAACCGATCCATTGTAATTGCATCCCTAAGACGATCCATTCTCTCTTGCTCAGGGTCAGTAGCATCATTGGGATCGTGTTGCTCTTGGATTGATGGATATGGGTATTCTTGCACGGAGGGTGGTGATGGGATGGAAAGATCATTATGTGGTTGAAGAAAAAGTGCGGGATATAAGATCTTGGAGTTTATAAGTGAGACCAATGAGAGAGGTAAGTGTGTTCTCCATGGAGGTTTGGGTGGATAGGAGGGTTCATTTGTTGGGAGAAAGGGCTCATAACACGGAGGTGGTTCCTCTTGGTAAGGATATGGAGATGGTGTATATTAAGGTGGCGGTTCTAAGTATGGCTCATAAGGCTCTTGGTGTGGTGGGTAAGGATTAGGGTCATATGGGGGTGTTTGGTGGTAAGGGACTTGGGAGTATGGTGGTTCAGAGTTATGTTGAGGAAGTGGTTTATAAGCATATGGTGGGGATTGTTGGTAACTACAGGGGGGTCCACCATATCTATCATCTTGGTACATACCCTGGAATGGCTCTTGACCATAGCAATTCGGTGGAGGTTGGTTGTCATGAATCGGTCCACCATAACTATTGTCTTGGTATGCATCATGGAATGGTTGTTGGTTATAGTGCATTGGAGGGGGTTGTTGCCAAGAGGGTTGATCAAATCCTTGTGCCTCCTCCCATCTTAGATTGTCCCAACCTTGATGCATGTTCTCATTATAGCTTCCATTCCCTACAACAACATTGGAACCAAAATTATAGCGACAGGGGTGAGAATTCATAGTAGCTAATAAAAATTAAAAACAAAAACAAATAAATAAGTAAAAACAAATATTTACAATAACAAATAATAAGACACACATTTGTAATTTCCCGGCAACGGCGCCATTTTGACGAAAGGATTTTTGTATGGTCTAGAATTTCACAATAAACTCTCATTGCAAATATAGCTTCTAAACTAACAAGAATCCTTTCGTACAAAAGATTGTTTGTCACAAGTAACAAACCCCTAATAAATAATAACTGAAGTATTTAATCCTCAGGTCGTCTCTCAAGGAATTGCAGTGAGGTGTGCTTATAATTGGTTATGGAAAAGTATCTTTTTGGGGTATTTTAAGATAAGAAGCAAGAATAGTAAATGGCAAAAGGAATAAACTAATAACTAGAAAAGCTCTTGGCAAGGTATGAGAACTTGAAGTCCTATCCTAGCTATCCTTATCAATTGTGATGAGAATTGTTCATTGCTCCCACTTAGTTAACCCTCAACGAATGAAGGAATGTCAAGTGGACTAATCAATTTGATTCCTCAAGTCCTAGTCAACTCCTAAGGAAAGACTAGCTTTAGTGGAATCCAAATCAATTAGCAACTTTCAATTATCAATCAACAAAGAAATTTGATAACTCAAGTGTCACCAATTACTCAACCAAGCCAAGAACATAGAATTCTACTCTAACATCCTTCTAAGCATTTTGTCAAGTACTTGGATGGCATAACATAAAGACATATAAACTTAGCAAGGAATATTAAATCCAAACTACCAATTGCAAACATCAATCAATAACAAATAATAGAAGAAGCAATAAATCTGAAATACCTCAAATTGTATTAAAATAGAAAATCAAAACTAACATGAGAGTAGAAGAAAAACTAAATTTAAAGAACATTGAACCTGGAATTGGGAAGAAATAAACCTAAAACTAAGAGAAATCCTAAATCCTAAAACCTAGAGAGAGCAGTCTCCTCTCTCTCTAGAACCTATATCTAAAACTTAAAATTATGTGAATGGAAAAGTGTATGATCGAATCCTCCACTCTGCAGCTTCTATTCTGTGTTTTCTGGGCCGAAAATTGGGTCAAAAATAGCCCAAAAATCACCCCCAGCGATTTCTGATACGTCCAGCACGTGTCTCTGTCATGTGTACATGTCGTCCACGCGTACGCGTGGATTGAACTTTTGCCAGGTTATGCGTATGCGTGATCCACGCGTGCGCATCGCCTAAAAGCATGGCAACTATAGCAAATTATATATTATTGCGAAGCCCCAGATGTTAGCTTTCCAATGCAACTGGAACTGCCTCATTTGAGTGCGAAGAGGTCAGGGCTGACAGCTTTATAGTTCCTTTAGCTTCTTATATTCCTTCAACTTTTGCATGCTTCCTTTCCATCCTCTAAGCCATTCCTGCCCTGTAATGTCGGAAAATACTTAACACACATATCAAGGCATCGAATGGTAATGAAAGAGGATTAAAATTAGCTAAATTAAGACCAAAGAAACATGTTTCCAATCATAGCACAAAATCAGGAAGGAAAATGTAAAACATGCAATTTACATGAATAAGTGTAAGATTAGTGGATAAAATCCACTCAATAAAGTACAAGATGTGCCACAAAATAGTGGTGCATCAAGTACACAAAGCAACAAGTCAAGAAGTTGTTACACGATGCTAAGTTATTCTTTTGGGATGAGCCCTTCCTATTCAAAAGATGCCCGGATGGGATGATTAGAAGGTGTGTGCCATAGGTTGAAATAAAGGACATATTATGGCATTGTCATAATTCGAATTTTGGAGGCCATTTTGGAGCCGAAAGGACTGCTGCAAAGGTCCTCCAAAGTGAATTTTACTGGCCCTCTATCTTCAAGGATGCTAGAGAATTTGTGAGACATTGTAATAAGTGTCAGAGAATGGGGGGTTTGACAAAGAAGAATGAGATGCCTCAGAGGTTCATTCTGGAAGCAGAACTCTTTGACTTGTGGGGAATTAACTTTATGGGCCCCTTCCTTCCATCCTACACATTCAAATACATCTTAGTGGTAGTGGAGTATGTTTTAAAATGGGTGGAGGCAATAGCCACCACTACATGTGATGCTAATATAGTCTTGCAGTTTTTAAGGAGGAACATCTTCACTAGGTTTGGAGTGCTAAATGGACTTATAAGTGATGGTGGAAGCCATTTCTGCAACAAACATCTGAACTATCTCCTTCATAAATATGGAGTGACCCACAAAGTGGCTACACCTTATCACCCACAGACAAATGGACAAGCCGAGCTTGCAAACAGAGAGCTAAAGAGAATTTTGGAGAAAACTATGGCGGTAACAAGAAAGGACTGGGCAAGGAAGTTGGATGATGCACTTTAGGTGTACAGGATTGCATTCAAAACCCCCATAGGGAGGTCTCCATTTCAGCTAATGTATAGGAAAGCATGCCACCTTCCTGTGGAGCTTGAGCACAAGGCTTTTTGGGCCATCAAATTCTTGAATTTGGATGCTCAAGAAGCGGGAGAGAATAGACTATTGTAGCTCAATGAGCTAGAAGAATTTAGACTTGAGGCATATGAGAATGCCAGAATATACAAGGAGAGAGCAAAGAGGTGGCATGATAAGATGATTACACCAAGGACATTTGAACCAGGCCAAAGGGTACTGCTTTTCAACTCTAGATTGAAGATTTTCCCTGGGAAGCTGAGATCCAAATGGACTGGTCCATACACTATCACCAGAGTATCTCCTCATGGCTACTTGGAATTACTTGATGAAGCATCAAGAGAGACCTTCAGAGTCAATGGTTATAGGGTGAAACTCTACCTTGGTGGTCCATGGAGCAAGGAAGAGAGTGTGCGCTTGTTAACATGAGCAAAGAAGTGGCAACGTCAAGCTAAAGACGATAAACAAGCACTTCATGGGAGGCAACCCATGCATAGGATTTCTCTTTTAAATTCATGCTTTAGTGATTATAAATAAGAGGTTGCATCATATGCATTTAAGGAATGAAGAATGATTTAGCCTGAAGTGTAAAAAAGGCACTAAGTTTGGTGTGGCCAACTTTAAAACATGTGCAAATTTTTTTTTAACACTTCGGCACAGATTATGTTTGGTGTCCACACACTTATACGAATGCTGAATTATAGAGTACAAGTGTAGTCATCCCTTTTAGGCATATGAAAGCAACTGAGAGATTTCATTTTTTCTTTGTCTCTTTTGCATTATAGTTCATTTAAATGGTAGCATAATTCAATACATTGCAAAGACATCTAAAGCTTTTGTATTTTTGCTGCAGGGAAGTGAAAGAAATAAGTGATAGGGGAATCTTGAAGATGGAGATCACGGACACACACACAAGAAAGGGGAAGTCACATGTGCCTTGGATTTTGTGCATTGGAAAGAACACGTTAACATGCATTAGCTAAGAGGATTCATGCTCCCCATGTCTTGACCGAGCCATCAAGACCAACCTCCATCATAAATTTTGGTTCAACCACCCACAACAACCACTAATCCTCACTTTGTCCTCACTCCCCCCTTATATATGCTACTCACCATCACCACACTTCATCAATTCATATCATCCGAAAGTCACACGGCTACACTCAACCCTCTCATCATTTTTGCTTCACAAATTTCAGCCTTGAGCCTAAGAGTGCTAAGCAAAACTCATGATCCTTTCCTAGTCACACATATTTAGTTCATAATGTACCATTCTCCTTAGCCGACCCAAGCCTTCTCTTTCTTCACTCCTCTTCACAACCACTCCCAAGTTCCTATTTCTTACTTTGTGAACCTATCCTTATAAGCCTCACTCATAAACATCTCTTGTATGCTTGAGGACAAGCATTCCTCTAAGTTTGGTGTTGGAGGATTTGACCCTTGCAATTGAATTTCAATGGCCTCATCATCAAGAGCTAGGAATGGAAAGGACAAGCAACCGGTAGAAGAGCAAGCCATATTTGATCAAAGAAGGTTTAAGTCCAAACACAATGAATGTAACTTCTTTGGTTGGATGATAAGCAAAGACATTGTCCCGGAGGTACCTTTCAAGCTAAGAAAAGAAGAGTATCCCGAAATACAAAAGGTGATTAGAAAAAGAAAATGGGAGCTTCTTTGTGATCAACCTCAAAGAGTAAGTATGGTTCTCATTCATGAGTTTTATGCCAATATTATAAGAGAATTTGATGATGAAGAACCATACATGAGCTTTGTAAGAGGAGTGGGGGTCGACTTTAGCCCAAACACCATCAATAGGATGCTAAGACCAAGCCTAAAAGGTTTAAACAACCTAGTTATGAGGAAAGGGTTGAACATGACACAAGATGTGAGGATGTGCTAAGTGATTTATGCAAAATAGGCACCAATTGGGCGTTGGATTCACATGGACTCCCACTCAAACTTAGAAAAGGTGATCTCACACCACAAGCCAAAGAATGGCATGACATAGTGAGGAGATCACTAATCCCTACCTCAAACAACTCCGAGGTGATAGTGAATAGAGCAATAACAATCCATTGCATAATGAAATGAGGGGAGATCAATGTGGGAGAAGTTATAGCCAAGAACATCATTGACATAGCTGAAAAGGTCAAACAAGATAGTTGGCTAGGACATCTAAGTACTATTTTCTCCCTATATGAAGAAGTTGGGGTGCCGCTTGAGGAGTTTGAAGATACAGACTTAGTGTCCATTGGGAAGCCTATCACCAAGGAAAGATTGGAATATGCCACTAAAACCCAATTGGAGAAGCATCCTCTAGCACGAAGAAGGAGAAGGAGGGAAGCAATACAAGAGGAGGAGCAAGAGGAAGAGGAGGAACAAAATGCTCTAAACATGAACCAACTTCAAAATGCCTTGGAAGGAATCACCCAACAATACTCACAAATTCAATAGAGCCAGCAAGAACAAGATCAACAACAAAGAGACTTATGGTAATTAATGGATGGACCAACAAAGAGAGTTTCAAACTCATATGATAAAGCAACAAAAGGAGTAATATACCAAAATGTATGAAACCATCAACAACTCAGCTGCAGAATATGAAAGATTCATGAGTAAGGTGATGCAAGAGCAGGCTCAACAAAGGGAGCTACTCTAGGGGATGAACAATTGACAAGATACCTTCTACAAGACACAGAGTGAGTACAGAATGTTCAGGGAAGCTAGACATAGAGATAGAGTTGAATATGATATATGCACTCAAGCAAGACTCAACTACGTCTACAAACACTCCCAGTTCTTAACCCACAAATCCAAACATTTGGAGAAGTATACAAGGTTTTGGAGGAACAAGAAATTTCAAGTGTGAAATTCAATGAGTAGCGGTTAAGAGAGAAGATGATAAGTTTAGGACTGTGGCCAGCAGAGGACTCAGCGCCAAAACGGCAAGAAGAAGCAAGAAAGAAGAAAAAAGAGGATCCAAATAACAAAGGAAAACAAGGAGAATCAAGTAAAGGAAAAGGACCCAAAGCTTAAAGGTGGTGAAACTCTTTTTATTGCTTTAATAAATAAAGAAGATGTATATCTGAAACATGATATACCTTTCTAAGCTTCTTTCTTTTATAATATGCATCTTCATATATGTCGCTTACTCCATGTATCACTCATATGCTTGGAATGTATGCTTGTCTTAAGTTTCTTTTACCTTCCAAATGGAATAAAAGATGTGATTTGAACAAAAACAGAGAGGATTCTAGCTTAGGAAGAATGAGTAGGTCCCATAGAAGTGTTAGTATATATGTTCTCGTTGTGAATAGATCATGGCCCAAGAAACTAAAAGGGGTTTAAGATGCTTGCTCACATAAGACTAGTTGGTTAATGGTAATAAGCCTCTAGAAATGAGAAGAACAAATATCCTTGACAATGAAGTAATACAAAAAAAAATAAGAGCTGAAAAAAAGAGAAATAAAGAAATGAACAAAGATGAAAATCTAGGCATCAATGACAGAATTTTGTGGTGATTGATGTTAGGAGACATACTTGGGCAAGTAAATCCGAGGGGTGCTTTATCACCCGATAACTTGAGTTAACTAACTCGAGATTATCGATTGAAAGTTCACCATCAAGAGTAGCCCTATAAAATAACATTTAGCAACCCAAAGAGGTGCTGGACACTAATATCCAAATAAAACTTCAAGTTATATGCCTGTGATTGAATGTGTTAAGGAAAGAGGCTTGAGCTAGTAAATCTTTAAGAGTGTTTGAACACTTAACAACTTAAACCAACTGGTTTGAGATTGTTGGTTGAAAGCTTATGCTAAAGAGCCGCCTTAAGACAGGATTTTTAGTTCAATTAAAACAAAGAAGTCTTGAAAAAAAAGAGGAGAAAAGAACAGGTTGAGGATTGTATGCTAAGGCAATGGAAAAGAGTTTAACAAGGTTAACCAAACTAGTATTGAAGCAAGTATCTTAACTAGAGAATTTAGATGAGCCTTGATTATTTGCATAAAATAAATGACTACACTAATGAGGATAATGACAAATTCCATAAAAAGAATTCTTCTCTGTTATGACATTCAATTCTTGCATCTTAAATTCTCTTATCAAATTCCTTTAGCTTTTGCTTGAGAACAAGCAACATTTTAAGTTTGGTGTTGTGATGCATTTGCATCTTTGCTATATTAGGTTGTTAGTTTAGTTAGTTTTAGCTTAGTTTCATTCATTATCTTTGGAATAAACAAACACTTTGATGAGTTTTACCTCCATGCATTAAAATACCAAGGACTAGGTTAGTTTTGGCCAAATTCATGCAAATAATTCAAGGAGCTTATAAATGAGTTAAGGTGAATGAATCTCTTAAAATTTATTGCATAGAATGGCAAGACTTTGAGGAAGTTTCTTTGGTTAATGCAAGGTAATGAAGCAAGAAGGCAATAGAGTAAGAATTGGAGCAAGAAGGCTTGAGAACACATCAAACTTGGCAAAGAGGCAGAGCACTTGCACGTTGCTAACGTGCATTACTACTGGCGTGTTTGGCAATAACGTCAGCAGCCCTAGAGGGTGATCCTGAAGAGACTTGCACATTGCCAACTTGCACTACTACTTGAGTGTTTGGCAGCAATGCTAGGAAGCTTGGCAAGGAGGAAAAAGTTAGCACGTTGCTAACTTGGAGTTACATTGACGTGTGTGGCAACAACTCAAGCAGCCTAGAAGATGATTTTGAAGGCTTGAGCACGTTGCCAACTCAAGGAAGCATTGGCGTATTCAATGACAATGCCAGGAAGCAATTCTTGAACCAAGGTAGGAGGCTCGAGCATGTTGCCAACTCAAGGAAGCATTGGCATGTTCAATGACAATGCTAAGAAGCAATGCTTGAAGCAAGGAAGGAGACTCGAACACGTTGCCAACCTAGGATCACATTGGCATGTCCAATGGCAACATAGCAAGCATGGAGAAAGGAGGCTCGAGCACGTTGCCATCACTGGCTTTCATTGACGTGTTTGACAACAATGCCAGGCATCCCTAGAAGATGATTATAAACCACTCGAACACGTTGCCAACGTGCTGAGAAGAGGGCGTGTCCAGCAGCAATGCTTGCGACCTTGGCAGCCTGACCTTACCTTCTTCAATGATGCATAACTTGTGCTAGAGAGATCCAATTGAGATGATTCTAATTGCATTAGAAAAAGGACATTTAGAGCTTTCCAACGATGTATAATAGTTTATATTAAAGCAGAAGATTGAAGCTCAAACCATAGGCAACTTTAAGCATCAAAAGTTGAGTCCAAGAAGAAGAGAGTCACGTTTTTGGCAACAACTTAGGCTAGCAACGCCCATCACCAAGCCCTCAGCCCAGGAAACCATGAGCATGTTGCCAACGTGCAATAACACTGGCGTGTTTGCCAGTAACGCATGTTCACTAGGCCAGAATTGATGTGAACAAACTCTGCTTCCTCTGTTTTCCTTAAAGGCCAGCAACTTCACTCATGAGCTAGCAAATCCAACAAGAGCAAAGCCCAATTTTCTAACCAACAAACATGATTGAGGACCTCTCAAGGAGCTTGAGGAATAGTATAAATAGAGAAGAGTTTTGTAATTAGGGGGCTCTCTGAGACACTTTTACTCTTGCACTAGCATTGTTACTTTTGACTTTTACTGCATTTCGGGGAGAATACTAGAAAGCTAATTTGTTTTATCTGCACTTTGAATTTTAGTTTTGGGAACTCTTCTTCTTCATCCTTTATTCTTCTCTACACTTAGTTGAATTTCCATTTTTTCAATTGTTGTTGAGTTTGGAGCTATGATTCACTAAACTCCATTTTCATTAGGGGGAGGAGCTCTGTTTATTTGAATGGATTGATAACTTTTCTTTTTCTTCTCAATTCAAGTGGTTCATCCAACAGGAAACTCTTGTTCTTCAAAGATTCAATCACCATAGAGAGAGGGGTTGAATCTATATGAATTATGTGATGAACATGAGAAAGGAGTCACATAACTCAGTTTAGAGTTCATCCTGTTATAATTCCCTTGATTGATACACTTTGGGTTGGTATGTGAGATGTAACCACCATTGGTTGAGATCCTAGGAGTTGTGTGGCATGAAGGATTAGTTATTAAGCTTAATCTCTTCTCATGAACAATTAGATCACGAGAGTGGCAATTGATTGTGTTGAGAGAAATTGAGTTACTAAGAGATTGCAATTCAATTATTCACAATCAGCCATGGATCTATCCCCGTGATTGAGAAGGAATTGATCATCATCAATCCATGAGAATTTACATCTCTGATCCCTAATGATCTCTTCCATAATCAATTCTCATTTTCTTTGTTCTTTAGTTATTTTGAATGCCCACTACGCAAATCCCTTTTATATTCAAACAATTTAACATTCTTGCTATTTAGATTCAGCCTTGAATTACTTGCAATTTTACTTCTCTGTTCTTTATAATTCTGCACTCTGCTTTCCTAAACTCTATTTTTAATGTCATTTAAGTTTCTTGCCATTTGAGTTTCAGTCATTTACTTCCATTTTAGTTAATTTGCTCTCCTTACATTAGTTCTTTTAATTACTTGTCATTACATTTCTTGCAATTACGTTTAAGAAGTGAATTCTCACGAAAACAAAACAATGTTTGCCTAACTAATGTGTGGAAAACGATCCAACACAAAACTCACCGGCAAGTGTACCGGGTCGCATCAAGTAATAATAACTCACATGAGTGAGGTCGATCCCACAGGGATTGAAGGATTGAGCAATTTTAGTTTAGTGGTTGATTTAGTCAAGCGAATCAAGTTTTGGTTGAGTGGGTTGTATTTAACAGAAGCTAAATTGCTTGGAATATAAAGGGAGAAGGGAGAATTGCAGTAAATTAAAGAACAGGAAAATAAACTTGCTGAATCTTAAAGAACAAGAAAGTAAATGACTGAAACTTAAAGTGCAAGAAATGTAAATTGCAGTAACTTAAATGGCAAGGAATGTAAATTGCTTGAATGTAAAAGGGATTCGAGGACTGGGATTGCAGAATCTAAACAAAGAGAAATTGGATTGCCACAATTAATAGAGCAGAAACTGAATTAGAAGCAATTAGAATTCAAACAGAAATTGAAATTAAAGTGCAGCAGGGTTCACAGAAGAACCAAAAGTAAATTGGGATCTCAGGACTCCAGAGACTAGGTAGCAGAGCCTAGATCTCAATTACCTTCCTAGATCCAAGTTCTCAAAGCAATTGACAAGAAAATAAAGAGGAAGCAGTAAAGGAAATTGAAATTAAACTCAATAGTGCAGAAAGATGTTTAAAGAGATTTTGAATGGAGATTGAGACAGAATTTCCTCAATTCTTCACACCCAAAACTCAAAACAAGGAAATTAAAAAGGCCTAAGCAAGAACGAGGAAGAAGAGAGATCAATTCTCCTCCCCAATTCTCTGAATTCTCAGTAAAGACACCCAGAGAAGTTCCAAAGTGCAAAAATAAAATTCAAAGATCCAAGAAAGTGCAAAATTCAAAAGTCAAGTAAAAGGTCCTAATTACATCAAACTAGCTCCTATTTATACACTTTCTATTCTTGGATTTTGGGATTTGGATGGGCTTTTGATTTGGTGAAGAAATAAATTAAATTGGATTTTTAATTCAATTTTTGGCCCAAAAATAATAGCTTCCAGGAGGCTGCCCTGCCCTTGTGGAGGGCAGGGCAGGATTTGGTGCTTGGTGCGTGCGTGGTGCGGGCGTGGTGCAGGCTGGTGCGCAGGATGCTGCCCTGCCCTCGCGGAGGGCAGGGCAGAAAAAGTTGGTGCGCCAGAATTGTCCTGTGGTGCGCTGCTGGTGCTGCCAGAATCGTGCCTTGGTGCGCCAGAATCGTGCCTTGGTGCGCCAGATTCATGCCACAACAAAATGCTACCCTGCCCTCGCGGAGGGCAGGGCAGTGTTTCCACTTTGACGTCCCGACTTCGAAACTTGGATGCTACACACGCTACCCATTTTCCTTGGCTTTCTTGGTACCAAAGTGAAGCTTAATTCCTTGCTTCCTCATGGTCCCGTGTTCAACTCTTGTGGCAAGCATTGTAGACATTTTCCTTTGATTTTCTTCCCTTGGGGAGCCCGATACTGCCCTTGTGGAGGGCAGGGCAAGGTTTTGTTCTTCTTGATTCCAAGGCACAAATTTGTGCTCTGCCCTTGTAGTGGGCAGGGCAGAGTTGCCTTTCATGCTTTGTTCCCTTATGTTGCCCTCCTAGAGGGCAGTGTGCCCTTGTGGAGGGCAATGCTTGCCTCCCCTCTTTACATGTGGCACACTTCTCCTTCCTTTGACCACGTTTTCTTCTCCTTTGGTCACGCTTTCTTAGGCCACACTTTTCTCTTTTATTCATTTCTTCACCTACATTAAACCAAAACAACCACTCCAAGTATCACTAAATTCACAAGGCTTATAAATCAATTAAAATTCAATTAAAATTAGTTTAAACCTTATGAGTTAACATTAATTTCATGGTGGTTGTTTGATTTAAAGAAATTATGCATTTTCACTCCAAATCACTTACTTAGGATGCAAGAAAGTGCATAAAGACTAATAAAACAAGTGAAATTAGCTTGAAAAATGGGTATATGATGACTTGTCATCACAACACCAAACTTAAATCTTGTTTGTCCCCAAGCAAGCATCAAAATTAAGAGCAATTGATATGAACAAGAAAAGAACACATATCCTTATTAGGCATATAGCAGAACTTGATTTATGGAGTCTTTATGCAGACAATGATAACTCAATTATTGTTGCTGTTACATAATATACATCTTTCCTCAAAGACTTGCTAACCTTGCTGTTATAAGACCTACTTTTTAATTACTCCCTTGCTAACTTTTCTTTTCTTATAATGCTTAACAAGCTTATTATTCTTTTGGAGGTTTGGTGTCTAATGTTGCAGTAGTAGCCTTTGGCTTTATTTTTTTCTTTTACTCAACATCTTTCCACCACAGACACATGGCTCACTAATTCTTCCTAGGATCATTGATGCCCAGCATCTCTTTGGATAACTAAATGTTCTGTATCTAAGTTGCTCTTTATTGTGGACTTTCAATTGGCCATCCCAAATCAGTTGATCTAAGTGACCGGGTTTTAAAATACCCCTTAGAATTTACTCATCCAAGCATATCTTAGTACAAGAACACCACAGGCATATGTCCTAGGGTCCAAGCTATTGGTGTCCAACCTTTATTCTTTGTTTTTCTTGCCATTTTGGCTTTTTCTTCTTCCTTTTCTTTCTGTTTTTGTTCCCAAGGGCTTTTTCATTATTGATAAGAGTCTTTGTAACAGCAAGCTAACTCACAATTGAATGAGAATGATATTATGCAACAATTATTTCATGAGTTATGCATTTAATCAAACACATATACCACCATTAACTTCCATTCTTACTTATGCAACATTGGATATTTCACTTTTCAATTCAAACAAATCTCTTTTATTTAAGCATGTGGGAAACAAGACAAAATTTTAAGCTAAGTGATGGATAACAAGCATTATGCAGATTTAGCATTTTTAACAAACAATTTCACTTGCAACTAGATAAACACTTTAGCAAGACATACAATGGTTTCCAGATTCAAAACATTTCACAGCGGCAAGGATTAAGTTTAGATACAACCTTTGAAGTTGCAGCCCTTTGATTCTTCCTTCTGTTGTGTTCTCTTTGAGTTAAGATGCATAATGTCTTCAATTGTTGACTCATGTCCTGCATAATTCTCAAAGTTGCTTGCTTCTCAAGCCCTTAATTATATGGTTAGTATGCATAAAGTGAGTGTGGTTCCTGGATTGATTTTGGTGTGGGAACACCAAACTTAATTGTTTGCCACTGCCTCTTATGCAACAATGTTAACCATATGTGAAACCTTGTGTCCTTGCTAAAGGTTAATGAAATTAAAACTAGAAAGCAATTAAACAGTCGAATAATGTGTTTGGTTGCTTGGAGCTAGCATCATGCAAGAGGTGAGAATGTGTTTTTAAATGATATTTTTGGTGGAACACCAAACTTAGAATCTTTCATTCTCCCTTAAATTGTTTTGGTGTGCAACACCAAACTTAGCTCCTTGCAATGCATACCAATTATTCAACATTTTTATTGAAAAAGCTATGAAAAGAAAACTACCTCAGGTTGGGTTGCCTCCCAACGAGCGCTCTTTTATTGTCACTAGCTTGACATTCCTCCATTTTTACTTCAATGAGGATTTAGGTTCTGGACCTCTTTTTCTTTGTTCCATTGTCCCCCTAGGTACAGTTTTGCTCTATGACCATTTGCTGTAAACCGACTCTTTGTTGCTTCATCTAGCAATTCAATACTTCCATAAGGAAAGACCTTAGTTACCAAGTATGGACCCAGTCCACTTAGACTTAAGCTTGCCAAGGAATATCTTGAATCGTGAGTTGTACAAGAGTACTTGTTGTCCAGGTTTGAATTCTTTCTTCAAAATCTTCCTGTCATGCCATCTCTTGGCTTTTTCCTTGTATATCTTGGTATTTTCATAAGCTTCTAGCCTAAACTCATCTAGTTCATTCAGCTGCAACAACCTTTTCTCTCCTGCTGCCTCAGAATCCAGGTTTAGAAGTTTAGTAGCCCAGAAGGCTTTGTGCTCAAGCTCTACAGGGAGATGACAAGATTTGCCATATAACAGCTGAAATGGGGACTTCCCAATAGGAGTTTTGAAAGCTGTTCTGTACGCCCAAAGTGCATCTTCCAACTTCCTAGCCCAATCCTTTCTTGTGCTACCTACTGTTTTTTCTAGGATTTTCTTCAGTTCCCTGTTTGCTAATTCCGCCTGCCCATTAGTCTGAGGGTGATATGGTGTGGCTACCTTATGAATAACTCCATATTTGTGGAGAAGTTTCTCCATTTGTTTGTTACAAAAATGACCACCACCATCACTGATGAGACCCTTGGGTACTCCATATTTAGTAAAGATGTGCTTCTTTAGGAATTGAAGGACAATTTGTGCATCACAGGTAGTTGTGGCTATGGCTTCCACCCATTTTGAAACATATTCCACTGCTACCAAAATATATCTGAACGAATAAGAAGGGGGAAAGGGTCCCATGAAATCAATGCCCCATAGATCAAACAGGGGGAAAGGGTCCCATGAAATCAATGCCCCATAGATCAAACAATTCTACTTCCAAAATGAAGTTCTGTGGCATCTCATTCCTTCTTGTCAGTCCTCCTGCTCTTTGGCATTCATTACATTGGTGGACAAACTCCCTGGCATCTTTGAAGATGGTTGGCCAATAGAAACCACTTTGTAATATCTTTGCTGATGTTCTTTCTAGACCAAAGTGTCCACCATAAGCTGAGCCATGGCAATTCCATAATATATCTTTTATTTCACTTTCAGGAATACATCTTTTGATTATTCCATCAGAGCACCATCTGAACAGATAGGGTTCATCCCACAAGAACTTCCTTTCTTCACTGATTAGTTTCTTCACTTGTTGCTTGGTGAATTCTTGAGGTATCTTCCTCCCTACTTTGTAGTTTGCTATATCAGCGAACCATGGTGTTTGTTGGATCAGCATAAGATGTTCATCTGGGAAGCTTTCATTCATAGGTAATGAGGCCTTTTGAATTGTTTCTTGTGGCAGCCTTGACAAATGATCAGCAACTAGGTTTTCAGTGCCCTTCCTGTCCCTTACCTCAATGTCAAATTCTTGTAGGAGTAGAATCCACCTGATAAGTCTTGGTTTAGCATCCTGCTTTGACATCAAATACTTCAAAGCGGCATGATCAGTATAAACCACAATTTTAGATCCTATCAAGTACGATCTAAACTTATCAAATGCATAGACTACAGCTAACAATTCCTTCTCTGTTGTAGTGTAATTTTTTTGAGCCTCATTCAATACTTTACTTGCGTAATATATGACATGATGTAAGTTTCCCTTCTTCTGTCCAAGTACAGCACCAATTGCAATATCACTTGCATCACACATGAGTTCAAACGGTAAGTTCCAATCAGGGGGTGTGATAATTGGTGCTGTTGTGAGTTTATGTTTTAAAGTTTCAAAAGCATGCTGGCAATTTTCATCAAAAACAAAAGGTTTATCAATCATTAAAAGGTTACTCAAACGTTTGGCTATTTTAGAAAAATCCTTGATAAACCTTCTATAAAATCCTGCATGCCCCAAGAAACTTCTAACAGATTTCACATTAGTTGGTGGAGGGAGTTTTTCTATTATTTCCACTTTTGCCTTGTCAACCTCTATCCATTTTCTTGAAACTTTATGACCAAGAACAATCCCCTCAGGCACCATGAAATGACACTTCTCCCAGTTCAAAACCAAATTAGTTTCTTGGCACCGTTTCAAGACAAGAGTTAGATGGTTTAGGCAAGTATTGAAATTATCACCAAAAATAGAGAAGTCATCCATGAAAACCTCTAAAAAATTTTCAACCATATCTGAGAAAATGGAGAGCATACACCTTTGAAAAGTGGCTGGGGCATTGCACAATCCAAATGGCATTCTTCTATAGGCAAGAACTCCAACTGGGCATGTGAATGAAGTCTTTTCTTGGTCCTTTGGATCTACCACTATCTGATTATACCCAGAATAGCCATCCAAGAAGCAATAATAAGCATGGCCAGCCAACCTTTCAAGCATTTGATCAATGAAAGGAAGTGGGAAGTGATCTTTGCGTGTGGCATCATTCAACCTTCTATAGTCAATACACATCCTCCACCCTGTCACAGTTCTGGTGGGAATGAGTTCACTCCTCTCATTGATAATGATTGTCATCCCACCTTTCTTTGGTACCACTTGGACTAGGCTTATCCAGGAGCTATCGGAAATAGGATATATGATTCCTGCATTCCATAATTTCATTACTTCCTTCTGGACGATTTCCTTCATTGCAGGATTTAGTCTTCTCTGAGGTTGAATTACTGCTTTGGAATTGTCCTCCAAAAGAATCTTATGCATGCATACTGTAGGGCTGATGCCTTTCAGGTCATCAATGGTCCATCCTAAGGCATCCTTGTGAGCTCTGAGAACATCAAGAAGCCCTCCTTCTTCTTTCTTTGTCAAGGACGAATTAATGATCACTGGGAAGCCCTCTGAAGTGCCAAGAAATGCATATTTGAGATGAGAAGGTAATGGCTTCAGTTCTTGCTTTTGCACCTCTTCTTTCTTGCTTGGTTCCACCTCTTTGTCTATGGAAGCCTCAGCTACATGTTCCTCTATTGTTTCTTGATTGTCTTTTTCTTGCTCAAGCTGATTAATGTCTAACATTTCTTCCACCAGGCTCTCTATCATATCCACCCTCAAATGATCTTCATGCTCAGGAAGGTGTTGCATTGACTTAAAAACATTTATGATCATTTGCTCATTGTGTACTCTGAAAATCATTTCTCCTTTTTCCACATCTATAATGGCTCTTGCAGTTGCTAGAAATGGTCTGCCCAAGATGATTGAATTGTTGCCTTCCTCGTCGGTATCTAGGATTACAAAGTCCGCAGGGAAGATAAACTCTCCAACCTTTACTAACAGATTTTCCACAATTCCATTTGGTGTCTTGATTGATCTGTCGGCCATGACTAGTGACATCCTGGTGGGTTTGAGTTCTTCTATGGCAAGCTTCTTCATCATGGACAAGGGCATTAAGTTGATACTAGCTCCAAGATCACAAAGAGCTTTGTCAAAGGATAGTTTGCCTATGGTGCATGACACTACAAAACTCCCTGGATCCTTAAGCTTTGGTGGGATTCCTTTTTGGAGCACGGCGCTACATTCTTCACTAAGCATCACCGTTTCCTTCTCATTCCAATCTCTTTTCTTATTGATGAGCTCCTTCAAGAACTTGGCATACAGAGGCATTTGCTCCAATGCCTCAGCTAAAGGTATGTTGATTTCCAGCTTCTTGAAAGTCTCAAGAAATTTGTGGAAATGCTGATCCTTTGTCTCTTTGTGAAATCTCTGTGGATACGGTAGTGGTGGTGTTGAGCTCTTCTCCACTTGATGTTGTTTTGGATTTGGTTCTTCCATGATCTGCTTTCCTTTCTTTAGATTCTGTGGTTCGTTGTTTTCCTCTGTGAGTTTTTCTGGGAAATTCTTGCTTATCATGTCCTTGTTGATAGCTTCATCATTCTTTGTTGGCTCATTGTCATTATTCTTGGTTGCTCCTTGGTTACCATCCACTAACATTTTTCCACTTCGTAGTTGCACGACCTTGCATTCTTCCTTTGGGTTGGGGATGGTGTCACTTGGCAGTGAGCTTGATGGTTTTTCAACAGAAATCTGTTTGGAGATTTGCCCAATCTGTCTCTCTAAGTTCTTCATGGACGCTTCTTGGTTCTTTGTTGTTAATTCTTGGTTCTTCATCATTTTCTCCATGAGCATCTCTAGATTGGTGATCCTCTGGGAATCTTGTGAGATTGGTTGGTTTTCGGGTGTTGATGGATGATGATAGGTGTTTTGATTTGTTGGGTGGTTATTGGGTGGATAATGGTTAGAGTTGGGGTAATTATTTTGTGGTTTTCTGTATGTATTTTGGTTAGTGTTTGGCTGGTTGTTGTTTGTGTTTTTCCAATTGTTTTGTGTTGAGTTCTTTTGCCATGGCTGTTGGTTTTGACTGTGGTTGTCTCCCCATCTGAGGTTGGGATGGTTCTTCCAAGATGGATTGTAGGTATCACCATAGACTTCATTTGTTCCAGGATTTTGGTTGTGCATGTACTGGACTTGCTCTTGCTGTTGCTCCTCTTGAGTTTCTTCACTTTGCACCCAAGTAGTTGGTGGTTGGCTTGTGGCACTCACTGATGCAACTTGCAAGCCATCAATCCTTTTGGCCATTTGCTCAAACTGTTGTTGAATCTGCTGCTGCATTATCTTGTTCTGAGCTAGAATTGAATCCACTCCTTCCAACTCCATTACTCCTCTTCTTTGTGATGGTAGGCGTTGTCTTTGATGAGCAAAAAAATATTGGTTATTGGCCACCATATCAATGAGGTTTTGAGCTTCCTCTGTAGTTTTCATGAGTTGCAAAGAGCCTCCAGCTGAATGATCAAGTGCTTCTTGAGCCTTAAGAGTGAGCCCCTCATAGAAGTTCTGCAACTTGTCCCACTCAGTGAACATCTCTGGTGGACATTTCCTCAATAGTGCCTTATATCTTTCCCATGCTTCATATAAGTTTTCAGCCTCCATTTGAGTGAATGTCTGCACCTCAGTCTTCAATCTTAGGATTCTTTGAGGGGGATAAAATTTGGCAAGAAACTTGCTTACCAAGTCATCCCAAGTGTTGATGCTTTCTTTTGGAAAGGTCTCTAGCCATTGAGTGGCTTTATCTCTGAGAGAAAATGGAAAGAGCAACAACTTGTAGCTGTCAGGAGGCACACTATTGGTTTTCACAGTGTCACAGATTCTCAAGAAGGTAGATAAATGTTGATTTGGGTCCTCCAAAGGCCCTCCTCCAAAAGAACAGTTGTTTTGAACCAAAGTGATGAGTTGTGGCTTTAGTTCAAAATTGTTTGCATTGACATTAGGAGGAAGAATGCTACTTCCACAGTGTCTAGCATTTGCAAATGTATATGAAGCCAAGACTCTTCGTTGTTGTTGGTTATTGTTGGCCCCTCCTCCTGGTTGATTGAGATCTCCTTCTATTTCTTGGAATTCCTCCTCAGATTCTTCCTCTCCAATAACGTTCTTCCCTCTTTCAGCTCTTCTTATTCTCCGAAGAGTTCTTTGGTCAATTTCAGAGAGGACAGGGGAAGATCTTCCTGTACCTGACATACAAACACACAACAATAAACACACAGATCCAGAAAACCAATGAAACTTCAATCTATAGCTAGAATGAAGTTTTAGTTAGTTTAAGCAAAAATTCAAACAGTTAGTGTGTTAGTCAAAATTAAAATAACAGAAAAGAAAAAAATGCTTGATCTAGATCTCCACTTCACTTAATCATTGTAAATCTATTTCAATCCCCGGCAACGGCGCCAAAAACTTGATGTGTGGAAAACGATCCAACACAAAACTCACCGGCAAGTGTACCGGGTCGCATCAAGTAATAATAACTCACATGAGTGAGGTCGATCCCACAGGGATTGAAGGATTGAGCAATTTTAGTTTAGTGGTTGATTTAGTCAAGCGAATCAAGTTTTGGTTGAGTGGGTTGTATTTAACAGAAGCTAAATTGCTTGGAATATAAATGGAGAAGGGAGAATTGTAGTAAATTAAAGAACAGGAAAATAAACTTGCTGAATCTTAAAGAACAAGAAAGTAAATGACTGAAACTTAAAGTGCAAGAAATGTAAATTGCAGTAACTTAAATGGCAAAGAATGTAAATTGCTTGAATGTAAAAGGGATTCGAGGACTGGGATTGCAGAATCTAAACAAAGAGAAATTGGATTGCCATAATTAATAGAGCAGAAACTGAATTAGAAGCAATTAGAATTCAAACAGAAATTGAAATTAAAGTGCAGCAGGGTTCACAGAAGAACCAAAAGTAAATTGGGATCTCAGGACTCCAGAGACTAGGTAGCAGAGCCTAGATCTCAATTACCTTCCTAGATCCAAGTTCTCAAAGCAATTGACAAGAAAATAAAGAGGAAGCAGTAAAGGAAATTGAAATTAAACTCAATAGTGCAGAAAGATGTTTAAAGAGATTTTGAATGGAGATTGAGACAGAATTTCCTCAATTCTTCACACCCAAAACTCAAAACAAGGAAATCAAAAAGGCCTAAGCAAGAACGAGGAAGAAGAGAGATCAATTCTCCTCCCCAATTCTCTGAAATCTCAGTAAAGATACCCAGAGAAGTTCCAAAGTGCA
Organism: Arachis hypogaea; assembly: GCF_003086295.3. Taxonomy (NCBI): domain Eukaryota; kingdom Viridiplantae; phylum Streptophyta; class Magnoliopsida; order Fabales; family Fabaceae; genus Arachis; species Arachis hypogaea. The sequence continues at coordinate 64,177,998 of NC_092041.1, read as the reverse complement.
AAAATAAAATTCAAAGATCCAAGAAAGTGCAAAATTCAAAGGTCAAGTAAAAGGTCCTAATTACATCAAACTAGCTCCTATTTATACACTTTCTATTCTTGGATTTTGGGATTTGGATGGGCTTTTGATTTGGTGAAGAAATAAATTAAATTGGATTTTTAATTCAATTTTTGGCCCAAAAATAATAGCTTCCAGGAGGCTGCCCTGCCCTTGTGGAGGGCAGGGCAGGATTTGGTGCTTGGTGCGTGCGTGGTGCGGGCGTGGTGTAGGCTGGTGCGCAGGATGCTGCCCTGCAGGGCAGAAAAAGTTGGTGCGCCAGAATTGTGCTGTGGTGCGCTGCTGGTGCTGCCAGAATCGTGCCTTGGTGCGCCAGATTCATGCCACAACAAAATGCTGCCCTGCCCTCGCGGAGGGCAGGGCAGTGTTTCCACTTTGACGTCTCGAGTTCGAAACTTGGATGCTACACACGCTACCCATTTTCCTTGGCTTTCTTGGTACCAAAGTGAAGCTTAATTCCTTGCTTCCTCATGGTCCCGTGTTCAACTCTTGTGGCAAGCATTGTAGACATTTTCCTTTGATTTTCTTCCCTTGGTGAGCCCGATACTGCCCTTGTGGAGGGCAGGGCAAGGTTTTGTTCTTCTTGATTCCAAGGCACAAATTTGTGCTCTGCCCTTGTAGTGGGCAGGGCAGAGTTGCCTTTCATGCTTTGTTCCCTTATGTTGCCCTCCTAGAGGGCAGTGTGCCCTTGTGGAGGGCAATGCTTGCCTCCCCTCTTTACATGCGGCACACTTCTCCTTCCTTTGACCACGTTTTCTTCTCCTTTGGTCACGCTTTCTTAGGCCACGCTTTTCTCTTTTATTCTTTTCTTCACCTACATTAAACCAAAACAACCACTCCAAGTATCACTAAATTCACAAGGCTTATAAATCAATTAAAATTCAATTAAAATTAGCTTAAACCTTATGAGTTAACATTAATTTCATGGTGGTTGTTTGATTTAAAGAAGTTATGCATTTTCACTCCAAATCACTTACTTAGGATGCAAGAAAGTGCATAAAGACTAATAAAACAAGTGAAATTAGCTTGAAAAATAGGTATATGATGACTTGTCATCACTAACTAAACTACCACTTAACCAAAGTTGCTTAATCTACCAATCTCTATGGGATCGACCTCACTCTTGTGAGTTTTATTACTTGATGCAACCCGGTATAGTTGCCGTAGTTATACGTGAAACTAATTTTTACGTATCAATATCCCAAAATTTTGGTCAAAGGCCCCAAATCATGAATTCCTAGCTCTTGAGAGTTACCTAAGACTAAGAGAAAAATGTCAAGCAGCTATAGTAGAAGGCATATTAATTTGAAGACATAATCTAAAGTATTTATGTAAGTTTGGTAATGAATAACTTTCCTATAGTAGAATACTCAACCTGAAGCATCATAATTTGTATTCCTTTCCTAATTTCCTTGCTTGGTATCATCGCATTCATTCATCTATCCAATGGATTATATGATATAACTTATGAGGACTTCAAGTTCTGAACTCATGAGTTTATAATAATGCTATGTAATATTTATCACAGTAATAGCTTTAATAGTACAATGTAAATTTATTTTGAACCAATCATAATACTAGTCTTCTAAATAGTACTGAGTTTTGAAGAATAATTTACTAAAGCAATTTCTACATTGCCATTTCATGGTTCATCAAAGGCATTGTTTGAGTCTCTCTTGATATTTGGACATTATTACATCTTATATCTTGTTTATTAGGAGATTTCTTCAAATGGCTGAAGCTTCTTACAATAATAAATCATCTTTTGAGGCTTTATTTGCTCCTTATAATAGGCTAAATCACTAATTATTAAATAAAAAAAGAGGATTCACATATCTTCCATTTTCCAAACTAATAAAAATGAACAGAATACATGTGTGCAATAATCATGATTCGTGAAAGCGTGTAACAGAACTACCATAAGATAAATCGCATAGAAATTGTACAACATGGCATAAAATTTGAGAATAAGTTTTATTTCTAAACTAAATTCTATCCAAAAAAAGAAAAAAATACATAAAGAGGAAGCATAGGTGCTTTTGCAGCTGTAGTTAAATATCTAGTACTAACGTATCAATCTTAAAGGAATTAATACTTCTACTATTGCTTGAATGGCTCCAATCTTTAGAAACTGTGCTTGCTGCTGCAGAAGTTTCTTATTGCTCTAAAGCTTAAATGTTTTGAATTTTGAAAACTAAAAAAAGCAGCTCAAAACACCTCTCTCTCTCTCTCTCTCTCTCTCTCTCTCTCTCTCTCTCTCTCTCTCTCTCTCCAAATCCAATAAAAATAATAAACAATAAGCAATAACATAATCTAAAAATTAAATGCCATGAGTCCAATCAAAACAACATCAACATCAAAATCAAGAATGAAAATAAGAAACAAAGAGCAATGGAAAAGAACAAACCAGTGACAGGGAAGAGGCCGCGATAACTGAGATTTGCGCACAGTGGAGGAGGGTGTAAGGGTTTCACACACGGTTAAAGAGAGAGGAAACTTCGACAACGATGAGAGGTGAATGTATGAGCAGCCACGAGGTCGACTCCATGACCACATAGAATCGCACGGTGGAGCGGAGACTACGGATTTTGCACACCGTGGAGGAGGAAGCAGGGATTTCACGCATTGTGCATGTGGAGGAGAGGCAAAAGGTTGACACCGGGGAGAGAAGGATGAACGGCAACCGCACGACTCCACAACCACACAGAGGTGTAGGGTGGAGCAGAGATTAGGGATTTTGGCAGATGTTGGGGGAGGGAGTGTTGGTTATAAGATAAAAAAGAGATTGAATAAATGAAAATTGATATAAAGGTTCTGATTACCGGCGGTTCTTCATGCAGTAGCCACTAATCAATCAAATGATGCGGCAGTAGTGATGCGGTAGTGGAATTATAATGGCTGGTATCTCTGTTATCTGCGGCAATTGGATGAACGGCCGGTAATTTTTGGCCGGTATCCTCTGCCTCTCTTGTAGTGTCTTTTCTTCTCGCACTTTTTTTCTAGCTAATGTTGAGTCTCTTGGAACTAATACATAAAAAAGAATATTACATTAGGGAGATAATTTCTAAAAAAATGTTCTATAAAACTTTGGACTCTCCCAAAATATATTAGTTTTTGTAGTGACAATTTTCTAAAATTCTTGTAACTTTTTGTATTAGTGTTTTCATTGAAATTCATCAACTGAAAAAGATTACTTGCAGAAAAATCTAGCCAGTGGGTGATTCTAATTCATAAAAGGTCGAATGAAGTGATATTGATGTAGAGCCATTGAGACTTATACTTAAAAATAAATCTCACAACTGAGAGCCAACTAGGCCTGGCAGTATGGACCCTATCCGCGGGTACCCAACCCGATCTAACCCAGTCGGGTAGGGTTGCCAACCCGATCCGCTGCGGGTAGGGTTGGGCACAGATCGGGTTGGCCTGCAGAGCGGGTAGGGTGCGGGCTGAGCCTCAACCCTGCCTGGCAGTATGGACCCTATCCGCAGGTACCCAACCCGATCCAACCCAGTCGGGTAGGGTTGCCAACCCGATCCGCTGCGGGTAGGGTTGGGCACAGATCGGGTTGACCTGCGGAGCGGGTAGGGTGCAGGTTGAGCCTCAACCCTACCCGCACCCCCCAAAATGTGTTATATATGTTTAAAAATGTTACATATGGGAGTTGAACCAAGGACCTTAAGTATGTGCAAAAGGTTCCTAGCCACTGAAACAAGGATACTTGTGTTATTTATGAGCTTGCAACGTTAATGAGAAAATTGATCGCCAATAATGTCTTCGAAGCCATCATAGCCCACGTTAATTGCCATGTTAACTACATTAACGTGGTAGTTAACGTGGAGGAAAAGGGAGCTCCAGCGTTAGTGGTAAAGTGAATACCACTAACGCTCCAAATTGGTAATTGGCCACATTAAGAGTCACGTTAACTTAGTTAACGTGAACTCTAACGTGGAAGGGGAAGACAACACCAACGTTAGTGACACTCACCTTTGTCACTAATGTTGGATTAAGCTAACATTGCCCACGTTAGTGGTCACGTTAAGACCACTAACGTGAGAGATAACGTGGAGCTAAGCATGATGAGCCAACGTTAGTGACACTCACCTTTGTCACTAACGTTGGAGATGGCATTCACTACCACGTTAGTGGCCACGTTAATCCAATTAACGTAAGCTCTAACGTGGGAAGGAGGGGCGTTTGGAGTGTTAGTGACAAAAGTAAGTGTCACTAATGCTCTCGAATCTTAGGCATGCGCACGTTAAGAGTCACGTTAGTTATACTAACGTGAACTCTAACGTAGGGAAAGGGGGCACAATGCAACGTTATTGGAAAAGGTGATTCCCAATAACGTTTGCGAAGGACAACGAGACAACGTTAGTGGTCACGTTAGTGCCACTAATGTTGAAGTTAATGTGGACCATTTGGGGTTGGAACGTTAGTGAAAAAGGTGATTATCACTAACGTTCTCGAACCTACATTTTCACTTAACGTTAACACCACTAACGTCCTAACTAACGCCCATGCCTAACTCACACTTTTCTGCAAGCTGAGCCCACTGGAGATTGTAACTGCTTCAACTCAAGATCTAAGGCCCATATCCAAGACTTGAAGAACTCATTAGAAGATCAAAAAGAGTAGTATATGTAGGAGTAGTTTTGAACTATAGAAGAGCTTGGCACTTTGGAGAACTACGCTCTGTATATTTACTTTCTGCAATTTTCTAGTTTAGATTTATTCTTCACTGTCATTTTCCATTTCCAAAGCTATGAACAACTAAACCCCTTTCATTGGGTTAGGGAGCTCTATTGTAATTTGTTGGATCAATTATAGTTCTCATTCTTCTACCTCTTTCTTTTCTCTTGATGTACTAGAAAGCTTTCGATCTTAATTCAATTGGTTGGTTGTCTTAGAAAAGAAACTCTCCATAATTGGACTCCTCTGAGCCTTGGAAAAGGGACGAGGAGATCATGCTAGAAATGCTTTCTCATGTTGAACCAAATTGGGGTTTGGGTAGATATAGTGACATGTAATCCTCCCAACACTTTGATTTGGAAATACATGTGGTATAATCAGTGACCACACTTCATCTCATCCCATGAGTAATTAAATCAAGGAATTGGGCAATTGTTCAAGCTTAGAGAGATTGGATTGCCAAGGAATTGGGATCCAATCACTTAAGATTGCCAAAGAGATCAATGAATGCATTGATTGAGGAAGAGATGAGAATGAATTTGATTTGGAGAATGCAACATCTCCTGGGCCCAATGAATCCCCCATTTCTGATCTTACCCATTCTCTTTACTTTCTGCCATTTATTTCTATGTTCATCTCCCCAAATCCCCATTTAAGATTCTGCACTTTATTTTCTGTAATTTACTCTCCCGCCATTTAATTTCCTGCAATATCAACTACATTCTGTTTAGTTCAACTAGCACACTCTTCCAACTAAAGTTGCTTGACCAATCAATCCCTGTGGGATTTGACCTCACTCTATTGTGAGTTTTTACTTGACAATAATTTGGTATACTTGCCGAAGGGAAATTTGTTGAGAGACAAGTTTTCGTGCATCAAGTTTATGGCGCCGTTGCCGGGGATTGATTTTGTATCAATAATGATTAAGTTGGAAGTTCACTAGATTAAGCATTTTTATTTTGTTTGGTCATTTACCTTCAGTTTATTTTGTTTCTTCCTTATCCCCTCACCCCTCGTTGTTTTCATTTTTCTTTGTTATTTTCTACAATTCTGCTCACTAAACCACAAACTGTTTGACAATTTGCACCACTCACACTAACAGCCACTCTAACAAGAATAACACTTCATTTTATTTCTTGCTATGTGCTCTGTTAGTTGTATGACAGGGAGAAGAGGCAGAGCTTCAACTTCCTTTGATTCAGAACCTGAGAGGACCCTCCATAGATCAAGGAGAAAAGCAAGAGGAAAAAGAGTTGTTGGTGCTGAGGAAGAGGAAGAGTACTTTGAAACAAACACGTAGGAGAACTTGGAAAACAACCATGAAGGAGAAGCTCACAACCATGCCAGAGAAGGCCTTGTGAATCATGCTGGGCAAGAAAGGAGAGTTCTAGGCTCTTACATCAATCCAAACCCAGGAAATTGTGGAAGTAGCATCCAAAAGCCCACTGTTCATACCCTGACCGGGCTCCTCCAACTCGGCAAGTTCATAAAAGGTCCGACCTCGTCCTAAGGCCCACGCCTAAAGGTCGGACCTCGGACAATAAAACAAGGAAGGCCCATCAAAAGGAACGCAGCCCAAAACCTAAAGGCCGAAAAGGCCTAGAAGAGGCGGTTCCACAAAGATAGAGATAAAACTCCCAAAAGATAAGATAAGATAAGAATATCTTATCCAGGGAAGATCACGGCCAACTACTATAAATACACTGGAACACCCAGGTATGGCATTCATTCCACATTCTACACATATCTGCTTGGACCCATGCTAACTTAAGCATCGGAGTGTCATTGCAGGTACAACCACCAACCACTCTACATATCAAGCTCGGGTCCCTGAATCCCCACCTCGGGTCTTTCCGGACGACCAAGCTACGCGTTTCAGGTAACCCTCGGAACATTGGCGCCGTTGCCGGGGTTCTGGAAGTCATCCCTCTACCATGGCGGACGACCCTCACAACAATGACCGCGCTGCATCTGAACAAGAGGACGAAATTGACACCGGAGAACGACCGGACAGCCCTCTGTCACCATGCACTCCAGGAGGAAACAAACAGAATCGCCCAAAGACATCACTCCCAAACAAAGATCCACAAAATTCCGAAAAAGAGAAGAGCTCGGAAATTCTAGAAGCAGTCCGGGCACAACAAAACCGACTGAAACAACTCGAAGAGGACATAAAAAAGCAGAAAGAAACTGAACAAGATCTGAGAAGAGAGACTCGAAAGCGCAGAGAATTAGAAGAAAAACTGCGGAAAATAGAGGCCAACCTAAAAGACCGGACAGAACGCGGCACCACCCCCGAAGGCAACCATGATCCCTTCACGCAAGAGATCATAAAGGAGAAGGTACCGCGAAGCTTCAAACCACCCGATATGGATCTCTACGACGGCACCACCGATCCAAGTCACCACCTCAGCAACTTCAGAAGCAGAATGTACCTAGTCGACGCCTCCGACGCGATTCGGTGCAAAGCCTTCCCCACCACTCTCACCAAGTCAGCCATGAAGTGGTTCGACAATCTGCCACCAAGATCAATCACCAGCTTTGAAGACCTAACCAAGAAATTCCTAACAAGGTTTTCTATTCAAAAGGACAAGACAAAGCATGCCCCCAGTCTACTCGGGATCAAACAAGGTAACCAAGAAACTCTCCGAGAATACATGGAGCGATTCAACAAAGCCTGCCTGGACATACAACACTTGCCCACTGAAGCGGCCATCATGGGACTAGCAAACGGCCTAAAAGAGGGACCGTTTAGCCAATCCCTATCCAAACGATACCCGACCTCCCTATACGAGGTGCAGGAGCGGGCAGAAAAATATATCAACATGGAGGAAACCTCCCAGCTAAGAGACTCTTCTAGGAAGGAATCAACCTACCCACTCCGAGATCGAGATCGGGAACAGAAGAAGAAAGAAGAACCCAACTCGGACAAGCCACGGAAGTACCACAACTACACCCCCCTCCGAGTCTCCCTGGTAGACATCTATAGGGAAGTATGCCACACCGAAAAGATCCCACCGCCCCGACCGCTAAAACACAAGAGAGCGGGGAGAGATCGGTCCGAATACTGTGAGTATCACAAGCTCTACGGTCACTCTACTAACGACTGCTACGACCTAAAAAAATGTTATAGAAAAGCTAGCCAGAGAAGGAAAACTCGACAGATACATAGCAGAAAAAGGAGAAGAGACCAGGAAGAGAAGGCGGGGAGATAACGAAGATCGGGCCGAACAAACCCCACGAACCCCTGAAAGGCACGTTCACATGATAAATGGAGGTTTTGCAGGTGGAGGAACATCCAGATCCTCGCGAAAAAGACACCTCAAAGAAGTCTATCACGTCCGAGAAGACAGTCCCCTACCCGAGTTACCTACTATCTCATTTACCCGAGAAGATGCTCAAGGGATAATACCCGGGCACGACGATCCAATGGTAATCACCATTATCCTAGCAAACGCCAACTTACATCGAACCCTGATTGACCAGGGAAGCTCAGCAGATATCCTGTTCAAAACGGCCTTCGACAAGCTCGGACTTGAAGAAAAAGAACTAAAGGCCTATCCCACCGACCTATTTGGGCTAGGGGATACCCCGATCCATCCCTTAGGATACATCTCGCTACACACTACCTTTGGAAGAGGCGAGCAATCTAAAACATTAAGCATCGACTACATTATAGTCGACGTCACTTCAGCATACAATGCCCTCATTGGGCGACCAACCCTAAACAGACTGGCAGCTATAGTCTCGACCCCACACCTCTGTATGAAGTTCCCTACCACAAAAGGAATCGCTACCCTAAAAGGCGACCAAAAGCTAGCGCGGCGATGCTACAACGAAAGCCTGAGCCTAAAAGGGAAAGAGGTCAACACAATAGAACTCGGACGAGTTCAATCCCGAGAAGATCTTCGGCCACAACCAGAGGGAGAAACCGAAAAAATCCAGATCGGGAACACACCCGAAAAAATAACAAACATAGGAGCAAACCTCGAAACGGGCCTAAAAGAGGAACTCACAACCCTCTTAAGGGAGAATTCCGACCTCTTCGCCTGGAAAGCCTCCGACATGCCAGGCATAAGTCCCGACCTGATGTGCCATAAGCTATCAGTTTACCCGGGATCCCGACCTATCCAACAAAGACGCCGAAAGCTCGGACCCGAGCGCATGCAAGCAATAGAAGAACAAGTACAAGCACTGCTAGATGCAGGGTTCATTAGGGAAGTAAAATACCCCCTATGGCTCGCAAACGTGGTCCTGGTAAAAAAGCCCAACGGAAAATGGAGGATGTGCGTCGATTACACGGATCTCAACCAAGCCTGCCCCAAAGACCCATACCCTCTACCAAACATCGACGCCTTAGTAGACGCATCCTCAGGCTATAGATATCTCTCCTTCATGAACGCATACTCGGGATACAATCAAATCCCGATGTACGGACCCGACCAAGAAAAGACCTCGTTCATAACCCCAAGGGCAAACTACTGCTACGTAGTAATGCCCTTCGGGCTGAAGAACGCAGGGGCAACCTACCAGAGGCTAATGAACAAAGTGTTCTCAGAACACATCGGACTACAGCTGGAGGTGTACGTCGACGACATGCTGGTAAAGACACAAGAAGACAGAAACTTGCTGACCGACCTCACCAGCGTCTTCGGCACCCTCAGAAAACACAACATGAGACTTAACCCGACAAAGTGCACCTTCGCCGCAGAAGCCGGAAAGTTCTTAGGCTTCATGCTGACCCAAAGGGGCATCGAAGCGAACCCGGACAAATGCCAAGCGATACTCAATATGAAGAGCCCGACGTGTGTCAAAGAAGTACAACAACTGAATGGAAGGCTAGCCGCCCTATCAAGATTCTTGGCAGGATCAGCAATAAAATCACTACCTCTCTACTAACTCCTAAAGAAAGGAAAACCCTTCTCATGGACCCCGGAGTGCGAAAAAGCCTTTCAAGAATTCAAGGAATTCCTCGGGCAGCCACCAATCCTAACCCGACCTTTAAAGGGAGAAGAACTCGTACTATACCTCTCGGTTGGACATCGAGCAGTCGCTTCACCGTTAATACGAGAAAATGACCAAGAACAACACCCCATATACTTTGTAAGCAAGGCACTACAAGGGGCCGAATTAAATTATCAGAAGATAGAAAAATTCGCCTACGCCCTAGTGTTCACAGCTCGGAGGCTCCGTCCCTACTTTCAAGCCCACACCATCAAAGTCCGGACAAACCAACCCATGAGACACATCCTGCAAAAAACAGACCTAGCAGGACGAATACTACAATGGGCGGTGGAACTGTCCGAGTTCGACCTCCACTATGAAGCCCGAACTGCCATAAAATCTCAGTATCTAGCCGACTTCATCGCAGAATACACTGAGACCCCTGGAACCCCACTCTCATGGAACCTGTATGTCGACGGGTCCTCAAACAAGACTGGAAGCGGAGCCGGGGTTATACTCGAAAGCGACCAAGGAACGCGGATAGAACTATCCCTAAAATTCGAGTTCCAGGCTTCGAACAACCAAGCCGAATACGAGGCCCTACTAGCAGGTCTAAAGCTAGCCGAAGAGGTCGGAGCCCGGAAAATCATGATCTTCAGCGACTCCCAGGTCGTCACATCACAAGTAAATGGAAGCTACCAGGCCAAAGACCCCACCATGAAAAAATACCTGGACCAAACACAGGCACAACTGCGCCACTTTTCAGAGATACAGATCCAGCACATACCTCGGGAACAAAACGCCCGGGCAGACGCCCTCTTAAAGCTCGCCAGCACCAAGCCCGGAGGCAACAACAGAAGTCTCCTCCAGGAAACCTTACAATCTCCCTCCGTGCTAAGAGAGGAAGAAACGCTAAATATATCCAACCAACAGCAGGGATGGATGACCCCCATACTCAACTACCTGAAGTCGGGAACTCTCCCCGCCGAAAGAAAGGAAGCTAAAAGACTCACGAAAGACGCCCAGAATTATACACTAATTCACGACGTATTATACAGAAGAGGATTCTCAAACCCCCTCCTTAGGTGCGTCCCGACCTCAGAAACAAAGAGCGTCCTCGAAGAAGTCCACGGAGGCATGTGTGGAAACCATCTCGGAGCTCGGGCATTATCCAAGAAAGTAGTCCGAGCCGGGTTCTACTGGCCGACCTTGCAAAGAGACGCAACGGAATTTGTGAAAATATGCCCCCCTGCCAAAAACACGCCAATTTTCACAAGGCACCACCCGAAGACCTTATCAGCATCACCGCACCATGGCCCTTCGCCAAATGGGGACTTGACCTACTCGGCCCGTTCCCCCAAGGACCGGGGCAAGTCAAATACCTCATAGTAGGGGTCGACTACTTCACAAAGTGGATCGAAGCTGAAACCTTAGCCACCATTACGGCTCAGAAAAGCCGCAAATTCCTATACAAAAACATTGTCACAAGGTTCGGAGTCCCCTACTCCATCACAACGGACAATGGAACACAGTTCACGGACACAAGTTTTCAGAACTTGGTGACCGAACTAAAAATCAAACAGCAATTCACCTCGGTCGAGCACCCACAAGCCAATGGACAAGCAGAGGCTGCAAATAAAGTCATCTTGGCCGGGTTAAAACGAAGACTCCAAGAGGCCAAAGGGGCATGGGCCGAGGAGCTCCCCCAGGTGCTATGGGCATATCGGACAACTCCGCACTCTACAACAGGAGAATCGCCATTCCGACTAGCTTACGGGATGGAGGCAATGATTCCTATTGAAATAGATGAAGGGTCACCTAGAACCATCTTCTACAACGAAAAAGGTAACCCGCAGGCACAAAGGGAAGAACTCGACCTCCTCCCCGAGGTCCGAGAAAGAGCTCGGATCCGAGAAGAAGCCTTAAAACGGCGAACGGCCCTCAGATACAATCAGAAAGTAATAAAACGAAGCTTCTCCATTCACGACCTGATTCTAATCCGAAACGACATTGGAACACAAAAGTCGGGAGAAGGAAAGCTAGCTGCAAATTGGAAAGGGCCCTACAAGGTAACAGAAGTCTTAGGAACAGGCTACTACAAAGTATCCGACCTAGAAGGCAACGAGTTGCCCAGGGCCTGGCACGCCTGCAATCTAAGACGATACTACAGCTAGAAAAAGATAACCCGAGGTGTACTCTTTTTCCCTACAAGGGTTTTTTAATGAGACACCCGGTCAAAAAGACACCCGACCTAGTCAAGGGTAAACACTCTGTAAATATTCTTTCTTTTTTTTTTATACTAATCAAATTTTTCTATTTTCCTCGTGTTGAAACAAATCCTGAAAAGTACCCCCCCAAGGCGCATTAATTTATGCTCGACAAAACGCAAAAAATCATTTGCCAAGAGACCACACAAGGTCGGCAAAGATAAAGCGACGAGGTTCAAATTAATGTGAGAAGTTATAAAGCAACTCTGAAAAGGCTCAAAAAGCCAAATAAAAAGAGATTACAAAAATAACTTAAAAGGCCGACCAACGACAAGGTCGGACCCAACAAAGGGAGGTACTCGAACGCCCGAGGTCCGAGAAAAAAGCCCGGATCCAAGAAAGAAGCCTTAAAACGGCGAAAGCAAAGATTTCGAAAACGCTTACTAAAAAGTTGCTATACAAAAACAACTAAAAAGTACAAGCGAAAAAACGAAATCAAAGGAAAGTTCAAAAAGCGCTAGCTAAAAGGTTGTTACCCAAAAACAACTAAAAAGCATAAAAGCGGAACAAAAAGGCAAAACGCGAGCAAAAACACCGCATAATAAGCTAAAAAGTTACTACAAGTAGCTACAAGCAAAAAGGTGTCCAAAGCGTCCACAGAAACCATCCAAAAACAAAAAAGCCCACAGGCCGGGCAAAAACCAAAGATAAAAAGATTACAGAGATTCAAGGTCCTTTCCGGACTCCACATCAACAGAAGGCTGCGGAGGAAACATAGAAATCGGGACAGCATTGACGGCACCGTCATCTCGGTTCAAAACCTCCACACCAGACCCCTCCTCGGCCAAAAGTGAAGTCGGGTTCGCAACCGGAACTTTGGGGTCGGACACCGGAACCTCATCCTCATTGGGAGCAGGAACAATCTTTCCTTCCACAACAACGTTATCCGTACTAAATAAGCTCAGATCCAGGTCAGGAGCAAGAACCCGGACCTGAGCCTTCAAATTTTCAAACATAGCATCCATACCCTTAGCCACATGACCTTCTAGCTCATAAAAATCATCCTGAGCGGATTGCAACTTCTCCTTTGTCTCCACAAGCTCGGCATATATCCGAGTATAATTCTCCGTCGCCGCCTTCGCCATCTCCTCAGATGCTTTCGCTGCCGCCACAGCCGCGGTAGCTTTAGCTTTCTCTTTTTCCAAAGATGCCTCCAGCTCAGTAATCCTAGCAGCCTTCAGCTCACTAATCTTCTCAAACTCAGACTGAGCCTTCTCGAGTCGGGAGCTGGTCGCACCAATGGGGGATTTCTTGAACTCCCGGGCAATAGCGGCATGAAGACTAGCCATCCGGACACAACTCCGCGCCATATACTGAAAATGATGCTCCATAGATACATCATCAGTAGAAATAAAGGTCTGAGGGAGAATATGCTGTTCAATCCAACCAAGAGCATCAAAATCCTTGTCATTAAAACCCGCAAGCTCTTGAGAGGTCTTCTGTTTCTTGGGAGGAGGACCCGAGAACGAAGGCGGAGAAGAAGTAGCAGGCCCGGAGGTCGGGGGATCTTGATTTATAGCTCGGAACTGGGAAGTCGGAATAGTCTTCGACCGAGTAGTGACACCCACAGTAGTCTTCTTCGGAGAAGATCGGGCAGAAGCCTCCCCAGCCTCGATATTCCGAGCAGCCACAGACTTCTTCGTCCGACGAAGGAACTTCATGGAATCCGCCTGAGAAGACATCTCTGCAGAAATAAAAGAAAAAGGATTACCACAACAGAAATTCCACCAAAACAAGGAAAACCAAAATACTAAAAAAGATGAATCTCTGAGAGGTCGGGAACTACCTAACTCGGAACGGAGAAGGCTTGGATCTCCCAACATTTTCTTCGTGTCCAAGTGAGGTGCCCGACCCCATAAACTACTTACCACACCCACAAAAGCCTGCTCCACCTCATCTAGACTCTCAAAGGTATACTTAACAGACACTACATTCTCCTGCCAATAAAGAGGAAAAGAAGGCTCCCCACTCTCGTCTAGAAAGAAAGGTCGGACGTCTCCAGTAGCCCGGACCTTGAAATAAAAGTTCTTAAAATCATGAAAGGACTCATCATACAAGGTACAAAACTTCCTCCCCTGGTTAGCTCTAAAAGAGACCCAAGATACTTTCCCTCCACCCGACCCCGGCTTCGTCAACACAAACAAATAGGAAAAAAGAGAAATAGAGGGAGAGACGCCCAAAAACTGACACAAAAGTTGAAACAGCTTTAAAAACGCCCAAGAATTTGGATGGAGCTGCGTAGGGGCAAGGTTACAAGACCATAACACCTCGGACTCCAGATCGGTAAAGGGAAGTCGGACACTCAGCTTAGAGAAAAAACAATCATAAGCATAAAAGAAGAGCTTCTCGGAACTATCTAAAGGCGGGAAGCACACTCTCTCCTCGGATTCCGGGACCACTAGTTCGTAATCCCTCTCAGACTCCCTATTCTCACATATGCTACAGTGCCTACGGAACCTAGCTAAATACTCAGAATCTACCACAGAAGGGACTCTTAGAGGAAGAGGGTCTACCCAACCAAGACCACATGGAATCTTAGTCGACATCGCTTGAAGAACCTTTCGAGACATAAAATTTTTACCTACAAAGAAGAATACAGCAGCAAGCAAAAATCACATAAAGAAGACAGCAAAAACCCATTCAGCAAAGCAAGAACGCGGCAACCTGGAACAAAAATACCGGAGAACAAAAAAAGAGCCCCCCCCATATGCAAACAACAAGCAATGGCGGCGCCTCTTTTCGGGGCAACCCAGGCATAAAGAAAAAAAGAAAACAAACAAGAGCCACACAAAGAACAGAAGCATATGCGCACAAAAAAAGAGAAACATGGGAACAAACCTGGAAGAAAGAAACGAAGACGACGAACTCCGAAGCAAAGAGAGCGAAACGACGGCGCAGAAGGAACCCCAGAAAGACACACGGAGAGATTCGGGGAAGCAGAGCAAAGAGAAAGAAGAAGCAGTGCTCGGAAAGGATAAAGAAAAACAAAAACGCAGAAAAAGAAGGAAAGGGGCAAATAAATAAAGCCTTCACAGAGCCCGAACGGAAATCGAGGAAAAACGGTAAAATACAATAAATGCAGGAACGGCCACTTTTGAAAATTTGAAAAACTACTATGCCCGAGCTCGACCTCCCAAAAAGAACGAACTCGGGCAGGGGCACTGTTCATACCCTGACCGGGCTCCTCCAACTCGGCAAGTTCATAAAAGGTCCGACCTCGTCCTAAGGCCCACGCCTAAAGGTCGGACCTCGGACAATAAAACAAGGAAGGCCCATCAAAAGGAACGCAGCCCAAAACCTAAAGGCCGAAAAGGCCTAGAAGAGGCGGTTCCACAAAGATAGAGATAAAACTCCCAAAAGATAAGATAAGATAAGAATATCTTATCCAGGGAAGATCACGGCCAACTACTATAAATACACTGGAACACCCAGGTATGGCATTCATTCCACATTCTACACATATCTGCTTGGACCCATGCTAACTTAAGCATCGGAGTGTCATTGCAGGTACAACCACCAACCACTCTACATATCAAGCTCGGGTCCCTGAACCCCCACCTCGGGTCTTTCCGGACGACCGAGCTACGCGTTTCAGGTAACCCTCGGAACACCCACCATACATGCCAACAACTTTGAATTAAAGCACCAGTCATCACCCTTATTTAGAACAACTGTTCATTTGGAGGAAGTACCCAAGAAGACCCCAATCAACATCTAACCACCTTCCTAAGAATATGTGACACTGTGAAGTCTAATGGTGTTCATCCAGATGTCTATAGATTGCTTTTGTTCCCCTTCTCACTCAGGGACAAAGCATCTAAGTGGCTGGAATCCTTTCCGAAGGAGAGCTTAACAAATTGGGAAGATGTGGTGAACAAATTTTCAACAAGATTCTACCTTCCTCAAAGAATTAATAGGCTGAGAGCTGAGGTACAAACTTTCAGGCAACAAGATGGTGAGACTCTCTATGAGGCATGGGAGAGGTTTAAAGACTTAATAAGAAGATGCCCACCAGACATGTTCAATGAATGGGTTCAACTACACATTTTCTATGAAGGTCTTTCTTATGAGTCAAAGAAGGTCGTAGACCATTCATCAGGGGGCTCTCTAAACAAGAAGAAAACCATTGAAGAAGCTATAGATGTCATTGAGACTGTCACTGAGAATGAGTACTTCTATGCTTCTGAAAGAAGCAACACTCGAGGAGTAATGGAGCTGAACCACATGGATGCATTGCTGGCTCAACATAAGATGATCACCAAGTAGATGGCTGATCTCACCAAGAAGGTGGAAGAAAACCAAGTTGCAACAGTCATCACTTTATCACTAGCTCAAGAAGGAGTGAATGTAAGAGAAGAAGGTGACTGGAAACAAGCCAATTATGTTGGAAACTCACCCAGACAGACCCATGATCCATATTCAAAAACTTATAATTTTGGTTGGAGAAACCACCCTAACTTTGGGTGGGGAAATCAACAAGACCAAGGCCAGGACCAAAGACGCCACAACCATAATCCCAACAACAATGAAACTGACCAACATACCTCACAGAGATCCTATCAACACCCACCTAATAACCCTTCTCAACCACCTAATCTCAACCCACCATCACTAACCGAGGATAGACTCTCCAGAATTGAGACTCTACTTGAAGACATATGTAAAGAAGTCCAAGACAACAGAGTGTTCAAGGATGAAGTGCGAGCCAATATCAAAAACCAAGGGGAAAGCATCAAGAGGCTGGAGTCCCAAGTAGGGTATCTATCTCAACAGTTTCCCAAACCTACTGATGGTTTTTCCGAGTGACACAGAGAAGAACCTAAGAGGAGAAACAAAGAAAGTAAGGTGGGAGGAATGCAAGATGATCACTATAAGTGATGAGAAGAGTGTGGAAGAAGTGCACACACAAACAGAACATCTCCAAGACATTCCAAATGAAAATGATGAAGAAAGAAACCATGCACCCCAGCCCACACACAGGGAGGAGCTAAAGAAAGGGGAAACCCTAAACCTATATACACCCTTTTTCCCAAAGGCTCAAAGGTGGTGTAGCAAGGAGAATGTATTCAAGGTTTCTCAAAATGTTTGCATCTCTTGATGTAAATATACCATTCATTAAGGCCCTCCAGCAAATGCATTCCTACATCAAGTACATAAAGGAGCTGTTGGCCAAAACGAGTTCCTTGAAGGGTGGGCAAACAATAAAGATGAACAGGGAGTGCAGTGCTCTCATTCAAACAGAGCCACCTACAAAGAAGAAGGATCCAGGGAGTTTTCACATTCCCTGTGCTATAGGAGAGAAAATGATTGATAAAGGGCTCTGTGACCTGGGAGCATGATGAGCGGATAATTTATACGCTTTTTGGCCTTGTTTTTAGGTAGTTTTTAATAGGATATAGTTACTTTTAGGAATGTTTTCATTAGTTTTTATGCTAAATTTACATTTTTGGACTTTACTATGAGTTTGTGTGTTTTTCTATAATTTCAGGTATTTTCTGGCTGAAATTGAGGGACCTGAGCAAAACTCTGATAAAAGGCTGACAAAGGACTACTGATGCTATTGGATTCTGACCTCCCTGCACTCGAAATGGATTTTCTGGAGTTACAGAACTTCAAATGGAGCGCTCTCAATGGCGTTGGAAAGTAGACATCCAGAGCTTTCTCACAATATATAATAGTCCATACTTTATTCTTGATTAGATGACGTAAACTGGCGCTCAACACCAGTTCCATGCTACATTCTGGAGTCAAACGCCAGAAACACGTCACAAACCAGAGTTGAACGCCAAAAACACGTTACAACTTGGCGTTCAACTCCAAAAGAAGCCTCTGCACGTGTAAAGCTCAAGCTCAGCCCAAGCACACACCAAGTGGGCCCCGGAAGTGGATTTCTGCATCAATTACTTACTTCTGTAAACCCTAGTTGCTAGTCTAGTATAAATAGAACATTTTACTATTGTATTCAGTGTCTTTTGACCACGTTACATCTTTGGTCTCGGTTTTATTCCATTATTCATCTTAGGAGACTATTGATCACGTTTTGGGGGTTGGCCATTCGGCCATGCCTGAACCTTCATCACTTATGTATTTTCAACGGTGGAGTTTCTACACACCATAGATTAAGGGTGTGGAGCTCTGCTGTACCTCGAGATTTAATGCAATTACTATTATCTTTTATTCAAATTCAATCTTATTTCTGTTCTAAAATACTACTCGTACTTCAACATGATGGATGTGATGATCCGTGACACTCATCATCATCCGTCCCTATGAACGCATGCCTGACAACCACTTCCGTTCTACAAGCGAAAGCTAGAGTGTGTATCTCTTGGATTCCTGATGCACGACGCATGGTTGCCCTCGCCTGACAACCGAGCCTTCCATTCCCTGAGATCAGAGTCTTCGTGGTATAAGCTAGAATTTATGGCGGCATTCATGAGAATCCAGAAAGTCTAAACCTTGTCTATGGTATTCCGAGTAGGATTCCGGGATTGAATGACTGTGACGAGCTTCAAACTCGCGATTGTTGGGCGTGATGACAAACGCAAAAGAATCAAGGGATTCTACTCCGACATGATCGAGAACCGACAGATGATTAGCCGTGTCGTGACAGAGCATTTGGACCTTTTTCACTGAGAGGATGGGATGTAGCCATTGACAACGGTGATGCCCTACATACATCTTGCCATGGAAAGGAGTAAGAAGGATTGGATGAAGGCAGTAGTGATGCATTCGCATATTTGCCATTTTAGCTAGTTAGTTTAAGTAGTTTTAGCTTAATTTCATTCACTTTCTTTGGAATAAATAAGCATTTGTGTGAGTTTTCCTCCATGCATCCATGAACCAAGAATTAAGTGAAATTTGGCATAATTCATGCAAATAAATCAAGGAGTTTATATACAAGTTGATGTGAATGATTCCCTTGAAAATTATTGCATAAGATGGCAAAACTTTGAGGAAAGTTCTTTGGTTTATGTTAGGTGATGAAGCAAGAAGACAATGGAGCAAGAAAATATTGGAGAAAGGAAGAACAAGCAAGTTGGCAACTTGGAAATCAAGTTGGCAACTTGCTAGTGTGTGTCCAGCAGAGTTGGCAGCTTGACCTCCCCCTCTTCAAGGATGAATATCTTGAACCACAAGGATCCAATTGGCATGATTCCAATTGCGTTGAGAAGCTGACATCAAGAGCTTTCCAACGATATATAATAGTCCATAATGTGGCGAGGAATGGAAGCTCAAATCAGAGGGAAACTCAAGCCCCAAGAGCAAGGAAATGAAGCATTGCAAGTTGCCAACTTGAGCAGCAAGTTGGCAACGCCAGGAGCCATCAGGGGAAGCCACCAGGGGAAGAGTAGCACGTTGCCAACGCCAACACCAAGTTGGCAACGCCCAAGCCAAGTTGAAGAAGAGCCTGGCGTTGTTGCTGGCGTGTTTGCCAACAACTTGGGCAACAACGCCCAGGCAGCTTGAGGATGCTCTCTTCAAGAACGTATATATTGAGCTAGAAAACTCCAATTGAGGTGAAATTAGTGGCATTGGAAAGTAGACATCAAGAGCTTTTCAACCATATATCACAATATGAAATTGGAGTTCATTTGAAGGTTCAAATGTTGGCTTCATTTAGAGCCTCAAACATGGAAAGTGCGTTTCTGGCTTGCTCACCAAGTTGGCAACGCCCAACCAAGTTGCCAACGCCCAAAATGAAGAAAGGAGTGCCATTCACGTTGCTAACGCCAGAGAGGAGCACCAACCAAGTTGCCAACGCCAATCAAGGCACCAACCAAGTTGCCAACGCCAATCAAGGCACCAACCAAGTTGCCAACACCAAGTCTTGGTGCCAATCAAGTTGCCAACGCCAAGTCTTGGTGCCAACCACGTTGCCAACTCAAGAAAGCATTGGCGTGTTTGGTAACAACGCCAGGAAGCTTTGGATGGTGAAGAATGGAGGTAGCACGTTGCTAACTTGGAATATAGGGGCGTTATCCACAACAACTCCAACAAGGCAGCCTGACCTTACCTCCTTCAATGGAAGCTCGAATCAGAGTCATCTTTAGGCCCCAAAAACAAGGAAATGAGGTTGAAATTCAAGGAAGCATGAGTAGGCCAAGGAGGGGGAGTCGAACACGTTGCCAGGGCCAAAATGAACTGGCGTGTTCCTTGGCAACTCCAGCAACAACGCCCAGGCCAAGAAATTTGGGCTAGGGGCGTTGTTGAGCACGTTATTGGTGGCGTTATCCACAAAAACGCCCAACCAGGGCAGCCTGACCTTGCCCTCTTCAATGGAGCATAACTTGAGCTAGGAAAGTCCAAATGAGGTGATTTCAGTGGCATTGGAAAGTAGACATCAAGAGCTTTCCAATGATATATCATAGTTCATATTTAGGCAAAGGATTGACACTCAAATTCTGGGCAACATTAAGCATGAAAGTAAAGTCAAGAAGAAGAAAAGCAAGTTGTTAGCAACAACTTGGGCTAGTAACGCCCAAGCACCAAGCTACCAGCCCACGAAGTGTATTGGCACGTTGCCAACGTCCTTTGAACTGGCGTGTTTGCCAATAACGCCAGGCCATTGGGCCAGAAGCAATGTGAATGAGCTCTTCTTCCTCTGTTTGACAAGAATTCCTTCATGAAGCTAATCCAAATCAAGCAAGCAAAGCCCATAAATCTCAACCAATCAAGGCCACAAGAATCATCTAGAATAGTTAATTTTCATTTTGTTTGTAATTTTCTTTTAATTTCATTTCAATTTGTAATTTAGAAAAGCCTATATAAAGGCCATAGTCTCATAGCATTAAGAGGTTGGATTGGGGGGATACGGAGGAGACCAATTTGGAATTCTGTGAATTGGCACACTCCATTGAGAGTGGGTCTTCGGACCCCTCCCCTTCATACACTTTCCCCTTCTCTTCTTCCTTAGTAGTAGTGTAGTTTAATTTGTAGTTTTCATCTATGAATTCTTGAATTCTCAATTTCTGTTTTGAAGTCTCACTCTTTATTTTCATGCACTTTAGTTTCATGCAATTTAGTTTTCAATTGGAGCTATGATTCACTAAACCCCACCATTCATTAGGGGGAAGAGCTCTGCTTGTTACAATGAATTGATGAACTCCTCTTTTCCTCCTCAATTCATGTGGTTGATCCAAAGAGGAAACTCTTGTTCTTCAAAGATTCAACCACCATCGAGAGAGGGGTTAATCTATGAGAATTGTGTGGTGAATTTGAGGAATGAGCCACATAATTCAGTTTAGAGTTCATCCTTTCATGATTCCCTCAATCAATAAACCTTGGTTAGTATGTGAGATGTAACTTTCCATGGTTGAGACTTTGGGAATTGTGTGGCTGGATTAGAATTGAGCCTCATCTCTTCTCATGAACAATTAGATCACGAGAGTGGCAATTGGTTATGTTGAGAGAAATTGAATCACCAAGAGATTGGGATTCAATTACCCACTTGCCATGGATCTATACCCATGATTGAGAAGGATTTGACTAACATCAATTCATGAAAACTAGCATCTCTGATCCCTAATGATCCTCTCTATCATTAATTCTCATTTCTTTTGTTCTTAGTGTTAGAAAACCCATTGCCCAATTCCCTTATACATTCTTGCAATTTAAGTTTCCGCTATTTACTTTTATTTCATTTCTCTCTTCTAGTTCTTTACATTCTTTGCCATTTAAATTCTTGCAATTATGTTCAAAAATCAAAATGCTCATGAAATCAAAACCATGTTTGCTTGACTAAATTTACCATTAACTAAAGTTGCTTAATCTACCAATCTCCGTGGGATCGACCTCACTCTTAGTGAGTTTTATTACTTGATGCGACCCGGTATACTTGCCGGTAAATACGTGAATTCTAATTTTTACGTATCAAGTTTTTGGCGCCGTTGCCGGGGATTGGAAAAGATTGACAATGATTAAGTGAATGGTAGTTTAGATTAAGCATTTTCTTTGTTTTTGCTTTGTACAGTTCTTTTAATCTTTTTGTTTTCTTCTTGACACTAAGTGTTTGTGTTATTGCCTCACTAAGAGATTCTCATCTGAGATATGAATTTCAATTGCTTTGGTGATTGTGTTTTACAAAACTTAAATGGAGTTTACCTCATCTTTTGACCAAACAAACTTTCTGGGATATCACCCACCACCACCAATCTCTAATGGTGGCTGGGAATATCACCAAGAAAATACAAATTCTGAGCACTCCAATCCATGGAGATTTGCTTCAGAGACACAAGATGAGCAAGAGAATCATATGGGATACCAACCACCACCACAAAATGATTCATATCATTATCCTTATGGTGGATGGGAATATCAACAAGAAATGATGGATCATGAGCAATCAACCCAAATGGGATATGCCCCAAGGTCACATAATGATCAAGAAAGTTACATGGGGTATTTTCCACCACCACAAAATGATTCAAGTTACCATACTAATTGTGGTTGGGAAAATCAAGACCAAGGAATGATGGGGTTTGAGCAATCAAACCAAATGGGATGCTTCACAAGAACACAAAATGATTCATACTCCTATGAATGGGACAACTATCCAAATTGTGATTGGGAAGGACAAAACCAAGGAGAATTCAATGTTTCTTATCCCATCCATCATGAGCCAGCACCTCTTAATTATCCAACCTCACCTCCAAATTTTTCATATCAAAATTCTTCACCACTTGATTATGCCTCAACACAAAGTTTCCTCCAAAATCCATACCATTCATCCCATCAATCACACAACTTATTCCACACCCCTCAACACAACTTCACCACAACACATTCACGTCACCAAAATTACTCTCAACCTTCATCTCTTGAATTAACAGATGAGGAATACCTTGAAGGCATTGAAATACAGAGAAAATTAGTGGAATTTTACACAAAATCCCCATCTTGGGAAGAAACCATCCTCGAGCAGATAAATGGGTCCTTAGAGCAAACAAAGAGGAACTTAGAACCATCAAACAGTACGGATGAAGACAAATTTGTGGGTGAGGAAGTGGAAAAGCAAGATGAGGAAGCCTCTGTGTCAAGAGAAATTTCAATGAAAAATGAGGTAGAGGTGGTTGAACCTGAAATTGCACTTGAGATGACAAGAGAACATGAAGACTCACAACTCTCACAAATTTCCCTGGACCAAAATGCCTCAACACTTGAAACCATGATTGAAAGGTATGAAGAGGAGATGAAGAAATGTTGGGAAGATCAACAAACCTCCTCCATGATAGAGCTATTAAAGCAAATGTTGGGTGCAAAGAAAGGAGTGGAGGAGCATGAACGTGAGGAAGTCATTCCAGAGAATTCACACTCAAGTGAAGCAGAAAATCACATGAAGGAAGGGCTCATGGAACCACCAATACAAAAGGCTTTTGATGAAAAGAAGACTCCAACAATCACACAACCACCAAGATTTGGATTCAAGGAAGTGAAGGCAATTAACAAAAGCACCAAGAAGAGGATTGTGACCAAACTACCAAGGACAATATTCATGAAGAAAAAGGGGTCAACCACAAGCAATCCTCCCCATGATCCAGCAAGCAAGCTCAATCAAGCCATTAACAAAAGAAAGTTTGCTGAGGAGAGGCCAAGACAGGGGACACTAGCTGAATCTTCTCCCCCCTTAAGGTCATTCCTATTAACAAACTGGAAAAAGAGGAAGAAAGTGAACAACATGTCAACCATAGGTATAATTTCTCTTCTCTGCTTTGTTTTTGTTCTTTGTTTTATTTAAATTCAATAAATTGGCATATGGTTACATTTTAAGTTTGGTGTTGCCTTGCAACAAATTGTTTTCAATCTTTTTGGATGATTGCATCAAATCAAAAATGAAAGTGACACACCAAGATTCTAAGTTTGGTATGCCATTTATTTTCTATGCAATTTATTCAAGCAACACTACTTGTCTGCATAATCATAATGCCTCTGCAGTTTTAGTTTTCTCTTGTGATTTAACACTTTTGCATTCTACTTGCTTTAGTTATTTTTCTATCTTTAAACGCTTTCATTTAGTTTGCTTATTAACTGTTTTTGTTAATACATTACCAAGAGATCCTTATTCATGATAGATTCTTAGCTTGATGATTGTATTTAACATACAACAGTTTCATTTGCTTAGCTTTAATTCAAATAAATTGACATATGATTGCATTCTAAGTTTGGTGTTGCTATGCAACAAAATTTGTTTCTAATCTGTACTGGATACTTGCATTAATTCCAAGTGAAAGTGTCACACTAAGTTTGGTGTGCCACTTATCTTTTATGCAATGTATTGTGCTCACCTTCTTAAGTTTGCAATCAAAATGTCTCTGTCTCTTGTGCCTTAATTGTTATCTTTAATTTTGTTTGCTTGAAACACATGTGCTACTAATGTTTCATTGTGTAAGACATTCATGATCTATCTTAGCCCCATAGCCACGGTTTTAATTGTTGCTTGAGGACAAGCAATCATTCTAAGTTTGGTGTGGGAAGGGAAAGAAAAGGAGGAAAAGGACAACAATAGAGAAGATAAATTACAAGGTTGTAAAGTTCTTTCTTTCTCTCATTTGTTTCCAGCACTTTAAATTGCATGATTGTCTTATTACCTTCTCTGTATACATGTGAGATATGAATGGGCATAGTTTGATTTCTAAATTGCAATATGCTGCTGTGGCATTATGACTACCAACTTGAGTTTTGTGAATTCAAAAGCAATAAAGCATCATGATCATAAACAAACAAGGCATGAAAGAAG
The DNA here is from genome assembly GCF_003086295.3 of Arachis hypogaea. Lineage (NCBI taxonomy): Eukaryota > Viridiplantae > Streptophyta > Magnoliopsida > Fabales > Fabaceae > Arachis > Arachis hypogaea. The sequence continues at coordinate 64,153,305 of NC_092041.1, read as the reverse complement.
AACTTAGCATGTGCATACAAATATTGGAAAGCTAGTATGATTGATTGTTGCTCAAGTACATTAGATTTTATTTAATTGAAGTTTTCATCTAGGACTTTTTGTGAAATCTTTTGAAAATCATGAAAACCTTGAAGAAGCAAATGCAATTAAGGCAAGAAAAGAAAAAGGGAAAGAATGAGAAAGCTGAAGGCTCTGAGTACCAATGACAATTTCATTGTTATGTACTTGTGGTGTTTATGTATCAAGTAAAATGCTTGAAAACAAAACACTTAGAAGTCAAGGCTAGGCTCAAGTGCAAAAGCACTCCCTCAAAGCTCAAGGTTCTGAGCATCAATGATTAGAGAGTCAAGAAAAGAAAAGAAAAAAATGAGCCTAATGAAGTCCTCTAATTAAATGCTTGTGGTGCTTATGTATCAAGTGGTAATACTTGAAAACAAAGCATTTAGAATCGTAGCTTTGTTATTAACTCATGGGGCAAAGCACCAAAAAGGAGAAGCTAATAAGAAAAATCAAAAGCTTGTTTCAAGCAAGAATTATAAGAAAAAGATTTCATAAAGTGAGCTAGATAGAAACATCAATCATTTACATTTCTTTTGTGATTGTAGAATGCATAGAAAACTAGCTTGCCATGAACATTAACTTGCTATTCTTCTAACCTTGGATTGTCAATCTCTATTGCATGATTCTTTTCTTGCTTGAGGACAAGCAAGGTTTAAGTTTGGTGTTGTGATGCATTCGCATATTTGCCATTTTAGCTAGTTAGTTTAAGTAGTTTTAGCTTAATTTCATTCACTTTCTTTGGAATAAATAAGCATTTGTGTGAGTTTTCCTCCATGCATCCATGAACCAAGAATTAAGTGAAATTTGGCATAATTCATGCAAATAAATCAAGGAGTTTATATACAAGTTGATGTGAATGATTCCCTTGAAAATTATTGCATAAGATGGCAAAACTTTGAGGAAAGTTCTTTGGTTTATGTTAGGTGATGAAGCAAGAAGACAATGGAGCAAGAAAATATTGGAGAAAGGAAGAACAAGCAAGTTGGCAACTTGGAAATCAAGTTGGCAACTTGCTAGTGTGTGTCCAGCAGAGTTGGCAGCTTGACCTCCCCCTCTTCAAGGATGAATATCTTGAACCACAAGGATCCAATTGGCATGATTCCAATTGCGTTGAGAAGCTGACATCAAGAGCTTTCCAACGATATATAATAGTCCATAATGTGGCGAGGAATGGAAGCTCAAATCAGAGGGAAACTCAAGCCCCAAGAGCAAGGAAATGAAGCATTGCAAGTTGCCAACTTGAGCAGCAAGTTGGCAACGCCAGGAGCCATCAGGGGAAGCCACCAGGGGAAGAGTAGCACGTTGCCAACGCCAACACCAAGTTGGCAACGCCCAAGCCAAGTTGAAGAAGAGCCTGGCGTTGTTGCTGGCGTGTTTGCCAACAACTTGGGCAACAACGCCCAGGCAGCTTGAGGATGCTCTCTTCAAGAACGTATATATTGAGCTAGAAAACTCCAATTGAGGTGAAATTAGTGGCATTGGAAAGTAGACATCAAGAGCTTTTCAACCATATATCACAATATGAAATTGGAGTTCATTTGAAGGTTCAAATGTTGGCTTCATTTAGAGCCTCAAACATGGAAAGTGCGTTTCTGGCTTGCTCACCAAGTTGGCAACGCCCAACCAAGTTGCCAACGCCCAAAATGAAGAAAGGAGTGCCATTCACGTTGCTAACGCCAGAGAGGAGCACCAACCAAGTTGCCAACGCCAATCAAGGCACCAACCAAGTTGCCAACGCCAATCAAGGCACCAACCAAGTTGCCAACGCCAATCAAGGCACCAACCAAGTTGCCAACACCAAGTCTTGGTGCCAATCAAGTTGCCAACGCCAAGTCTTGGTGCCAACCACGTTGCCAACTCAAGAAAGCATTGGTGTGTTTGGTAACAACGCCAGGAAGCTTTGGATGGTGAAGAATGGAGGTAGCACGTTGCTAACTTGGAATATAGGGGCGTTATCCACAACAACTCCAACAAGGCAGCCTGACCTTACCTCCTTCAATGGAATATATCTTGAGTTATAGAGGTCCAAATTGAGTGCTTCCAATTGCATTGGAAAGCTGACATTTAGAGCTTTCCAACCATATATAATAGTCTATAGTGGAGCATGAAATGGAAGCTCGAATCAGAGTCATCTTTAGGCCCCAAAAACAAGGAAATGAGGTTGAAATTCAAGGAAGCATGAGTAGGCCAAGGAGGGGGAGTCGAACACGTTGCCAGGGCCAAAATGAACTGGCGTGTTCCTTGGCAACTCCAGCAACAACGCCCAGGCCAAGAAATTTGGGCTAGGGGCGTTGTTGAGCACGTTATTGGTGGCGTTATCCACAAAAACGCCCAACCAGGGCAGCCTGACCTTGCCCTCTTCAATGGAGCATAACTTGAGCTAGGAAAGTCCAAATGAGGTGATTTCAGTGGCATTGGAAAGTAGACATCAAGAGCTTTCCAATGATATATCATAGTTCATATTTAGGCAAAGGATTGACACTCAAATTCTGGGCAACATTAAGCATGAAAGTAAAGTCAAGAAGAAGAAAAGCAAGTTGTTAGCAACAACTTGGGCTAGTAACGCCCAAGCACCAAGCTACCAGCCCACGAAGTGTATTGGCACGTTGCCAACGTCCTTTGAACTGGCGTGTTTGCCAATAACGCCAGGCCATTGGGCCAGAAGCAATGTGAATGAGCTCTTCTTCCTCTGTTTGACAAAAATTCCTTCATGAAGCTAATCCAAATCAAGCAAGCAAAGCCCATAAATCTCAACCAATCAAGGCCACAAGAATCATCTAGAATAGTTAATTTTTATTTTGTTTGTAATTTTCTTTTAATTTCATTTCAATTTGTAATTTAGAAAAGCCTATATAAAGGCCATAGTCTCATAGCATTAAGAGGTTGGATTGGGGGGATACGGAGGAGACCAATTTGGAATTCTGTGAATTGGCACACTCCATTGAGAGTGGGTCTTCGGACCCCTCCCCTTCATACACTTTCCCCTTCTCTTCTTCCTTAGTAGTAGTGTAGTTTAATTTGTAGTTTTCATCTATGAATTCTTGAATTCTCAATTTCTGTTTTGAAGTCTCACTCTTTATTTTCATGCACTTTAGTTTCATGCAATTTAGTTTTCAATTGGAGCTATGATTCACTAAACCCCACCATTCATTAGGGGGAAGAGCTCTGCTTGTTACAATGAATTGATGAACTCCTCTTTTCCTCCTCAATTCATGTGGTTGATCCAAAGAGGAAACTCTTGTTCTTCAAAGATTCAACCACCATCGAGAGAGGGGTTAATCTATGAGAATTGTGTGGTGAATTTGAGGAATGAGCCACATAATTCAGTTTAGAGTTCATCCTTTCATGATTCCCTCAATCAATAAACCTTGGTTAGTATGTGAGATGTAACTTTCCATGGTTGAGACTTTGGGAATTGTGTGGCTGGATTAGAATTGAGCCTCATCTCTTCTCATGAACAATTAGATCACGAGAGTGGCAATTGGTTATGTTGAGAGAAATTGAATCACCAAGAGATTGGGATTCAATTACCCACTTGCCATGGATCTATACCCATGATTGAGAAGGATTTGACTAACATCAATTCATGAAAACTAGCATCTCTGATCCCTAATGATCCTCTCTATCATTAATTCTCATTTCTTTTGTTCTTAGTGTTAGAAAACCCATTGCCCAATTCCCTTATACATTCTTGCAATTTAAGTTTCCGCTATTTACTTTTATTTCATTTCTCTCTTCTAGTTCTTTACATTCTTTGCCATTTAAATTCTTGCAATTATGTTCAAAAATCAAAATGCTCATGAAATCAAAACCATGTTTGCTTGACTAAATTTACCATTAACTAAAGTTGCTTAATCTACCAATCTCCGTGGGATCGACCTCACTCTTAGTGAGTTTTATTACTTGATGCGACCCGGTATACTTGCCGGTAAATACGTGAATTCTAATTTTTACGTATCAAGTAGGAAAACAGAGATTCAGAAGGAACACAGCATCTTCATACGCCTATCTAAAATTCCCATCGATAATCTACATAAGTATTTCTATCTTTATTTTCAGTTTATTTATTATTATTATTCGAAAACTCCATAACCTTTTATTATCCGCCTGACTGAGATTTACAAGATGACCATAGCTTGCTTCATACCAACAATCTCTGTGGGATCGACCCTTACTCACGTAAGGTTTATTACTTGGACGACCCATTGCACTTGCTGGTTAGTTGTGCGAGGTTGTGAAGAAAGTGCTGAGTTATAAACGTACATACCAAGTTGAATGCCATTATTAGAGATCACAATTTCGCCTGTCAAGTTTTTGGCGCCGTTGCCAGGGATTGTTCGAGTTTGGACAACTGACGGTTCATCTTGTTGCTCATATTAGGTAATTTTCTTTTTTTTTTGTTTTATTTTCAAAAAAATTTTCAAAAATCTTTCAAAAAAATTATCACCTATTTTCGAAAATTTTCAGAGCCTTCAAGAATGAATTCTAGAGTTTCATATAACATGTTTTAGCTTGGCTGGCTATTAAGCCATGTCTAATTCATAGGATTTTGATTGAGGACTTTGGATTCATTACTTTCTTTTTCCTATATGTTTTTCGAAAAATATAAAATAAAATACAAAAAAAATAATAAAATCATAAAAATCAAAAAATATTTTTGTGTTTCTTGTTTGAGTCTTGTGTCATGTTTTAAGTTTAGTGTCAATTGCATATTCATATTGTTCTTGCATTTTTCGAAAAAAATTCATGCATTCATATTGTTCTTCATGATCTTCAAGTTGTTCTTGGTAAGTCTACTTGTTTGATCTTAATAATTTCTTGTTTTGTGTTCTTTGTTGTTTTTCGTATGCATTTGTGCATTCATAGTGTCTAAGCATTGCAAATTTCTAAGTCTGGTGTCTTGCATACTTTCTTTGCATCAAAAATTTTTCAAAAATCTGTTCTTGATGTTCATCATGATCTTCAAAGTGTTCTTGGTGTTCATCTTGACATTCATAGTGTTCTTGCATGCATCATGTGTTTTGATTCATAATTTTCATGTTGTGAGTCATTTTTTATGTTTCTCTCTCTCATAATTAAAAATTCAAAAATCAAAAAAATATCTTTTCCTTTTTTCTCTCAAAATTTCAAAAATCTGGGTTGACTCAGTCAAAAAATTTTTAAAATTAGTTGTTTCTTGTAAGTCAAGTCAAATTTTCAAATTTTAAAAATCTTATCTTTTCAAAAGTTTTTCAAAAATTAAATATTTTTCATTTTCCATATTAATTTACGAAAATCTTTTAAAATATTTTTCAAAAATATTTTTCTTAGTTTTATCTTTATTTTGGAAACTTAACGAACAAGTAATGTGATTGATTCAAAAATTTGAAGTTTGTTACTTTATTGTTAAGAAAGGTTTAATCTTTAAACTCTAGAATCATATCTTTCAGTTTCTTGTTAGTCAAGTAAGTAATTTTAATTTTAAAAATTAAATCTTTTCCAACCATATCTTTTTAATCATATCTTTTTATCATATCTTTTTAAATTTTATCTTTTTCAAAAATTTGATTCCAAAATATCTTTTTAAATTTCAAATCTTTTTCAACTAACTAATTGACTTTTTATTTGTTTCTTATCTTTTTCAAAACCACCTAACTAATTTTCCCTATCATTTTTTTGAAAATATCTCATCCTTTTTCAAAATTCTTTTTAATTAACTAATTGTTTTAAATTTTAATTTTAATTTTATTTCTTATCTTAATTTTTGAAAATCATTAACTCCTTTTCAAAATTATTTTCGAAAACTTCTGTCTCTCATCTTATTCTATTTATTTATTCATTTACTAACACTTCTCTTCATCTCAAATCACTGCCCCTATCCTCACCCTTGTGTTTGGATTATTCATTCTTCTTCACTCGTATTCCCTTTCTTCTTCTACTAACATAAAGGAATCTCTATACTGTGACAAAGAGGATTCCTCTTCTTTTTCTGTTCTCTTCTCTTTCATATAAGGCATTCTTGTTAAAGCTGACCCTAACCTGAAAGGACTCTGAAGAGGAAACTAAGAGAAGCTAAATTACAACAATCCAAAGACAACCTTGCGGAAATTTTCGAACAAGAAAAGGAGATGGCAGCCGAACCCAACAACAATAATGCAAGAAGGATGCTTGGTGAATATACTGCACCTACGTCCAAGTTTGATGGAAGAAGCATCTCAATTCCTGCCATTAGAGCAAACAATTTTGAGCTGAAACCTCAATTAGTTGCTCTAATGCAACAGAACTGCAGGTTTTATGGACTTCCATCAAAAGATCCTTACTAGTTCTTGACTGAGTTCTTGCAGATCTGTGAGACTGTTAAGACTAATGGAGTAGATCCTGAAGTCTATAGGCTCATGCTTTTCCCTTTTGCTGTAAGAGACAGAGCTAGAACATGGTTGGACTCTCAACCTAAAGATAGCCTAGACTCCTGGGATAAGCTGGTCACGGCCTTCTTGGCTAAGTTCTTTCCTCCTCAAAAGCCTAGCAAGCTTAGAGTGGATGTTCAGACCTTCAAACAAAAAGATGGTGAATCCCTCTATGAAGTTTGGGAAAGATACAAGCAGATGACCAAAAGATGTCCTTCTAACATGTTTTCAGAATGGACCATGATAGATATATTCTATTATAGTCTATCTGAGTTCTCTAAGATGTCACTGGACCATTCTGCAGGTGGATCCATTCACCTAAAGAAAACGCCTGCAGAGGCTCAAGAACTTATTGACATGGTTGCAAATAACCAGTTCATGTACACTTCTGAGAGGAATTCCGTGAATAATGGGACACCTCAGAGGAAGGGAGTTCTTGAAATTGATGCTCTGAATGCCATATTGGCTCAGAACAAAATGTTGACTCAACAAGTCAACATGATTTCTCAAAGTCTGAATGGATGGCAAAATGCATCCAACAGTACTAAAGAGGCATCTTCTGAAGAAGAAGCTTATGATCCTGAGAACCCTGCAATAGCAGAGGTAAATTATATGGGTAAACCTTATGGAAACACCTATAATTCATCATGGAGAAATCATCCAAATTTCTCATGGAAGGATCAACAAAAACCTCAACAAAGCTTTAATAATGGTGGAAGAAACAGGTTTAGCAATAGAAAACCTTTTCCATCATCTTCTCAGCAACAGACAGAGAATTCTGAGCAGAGCATCTCTAACTTAGCAAACTTAGTCTCTGATCTGTCTAAGGCCACTTTAAGTTTCATGAGTAAAACAAGGTCCTCCATTAGAAATCTGGAGGCACAAGTGGGCCAGCTGAGTAAGAAAATCACTAAAACTCCTCCTAGTACTCTCCCAAGCAATACTGAAGAGAATCCAAAAAGAGAGTGCAAGGCCATTGATATAATCAACATGGTAGAACCTAGAGAAGAAGGAGAGGACGTGAATCCTAATGAGGAAGACCTCATGGGACGTCTCTCAAGCAAGAAGGAGTTCCCTATTGAGGACCCAAGGGACTCTAAGGCTCATATAGAGACCATAAAGATCCCATTAAACCTCCTTCTGCCATTCATGAGCTCTGAAGACTATTCTTCCTTTGAAGAGGATGAAGATGTAACTGGAGAGCAAGTTGCTCAATATCTAGAAGCTATCATGAAGTTGAATGCCAAGTTATTTGGTAATGAGACTTGGGAAGGTGAACCTCCGTTGCTCATTAGTGAACTAGATACATGGGTTTAGCAAACTAAACCTCAAAAGAGACAAGATCCTGGAAAATTCGTAATACCCTGCACCATAGGCACCATGATCTTTGAAAAAGCTCTGTGTGACCTGGGGTCAGGTATAAATCTTATGCCACTCTCTGTAATGAAAAAGCTAGGGATCATTGAGGTACAACCTGCGATATTCTCATTACAAATGGCAGACAAGTCAGTAAGACAAGCTTATGGATTAGTAGAGGACGTGTTAGTAAAGGTTAAAGGCCTTTACATCCCTGCTGATTTCATAATCTTAGACACTAGGAAGGAGGAAGATAAATGCATCATCCTTGGAAGACCCTTCTTAGCCACAGCAGGAGCTGTGATTGATGTTGACAGAGGATAACTAGTCCTTCAATTAAATGGGGACAACCTTGTGTTTAAAGCTCAAGGATCTTCTTCTGCAACCATGGAGAGGAAGCATGAAAAGCTTCTCTCAGTATAGAGTCAAACAAAGCCCCCACAATCAAGCTCTAAGTTTGGTGTTGGGAGGCCTGATGACAAGTCATCATATACCCATTTTTCAAGCTAATTTCACTTGTTTTGTTAGCATTTATGCACTTTCTTGCATCCTAAGTAAGTGATTTGGAGTGAAAATGCACAACTTCTTTAAATCAAGCAACCACCATGAAATTTATGTTAATCCATGAGGTTTAAGCTAATTTTAATTGAATTTTAATTGATTTATAAGCCTCTTGAATTTAGTGATACTTTGAGTGGTTGTTTTGGTTTATTATAGGTGAAGAAAAGAAAAGAAAAGGAAAAGCGTGGCCTAAGAAGTGTAGCCCAAGGAAAGGAAAGTGTGGTCAAAGCAAGAGGAAGTGTGCCGCATGCAATGGGGGAGGCAAACATTGCCCTCTACAAGGGCACACTGCCCTCTAGGAGGGCAACATAAGGGAACCAAGCAAGGAAGGCAACTCTGCCCTGCCCACTACAAGGGCAGAGCACAAAATTTTGCCTTGGAACCAAGAAGAAGAGAACCTTGCCCTGCCCTCCACAAGGGCAGTATCGGGCTCACCAAGGAAGAAAATCAAAGGAAAAATGTCACCCATGCATGCCACAAGAATCGAACACGGAACAAGGAAGAAGCAAGGAACTAAGGTTGAGTGCCGTGCCAAGAAACCAAGGAAATTAATTGAGCGTGTGTTCCAGCCGTGTTTCGAACACGGGACATCAAAGTGGAAACACTGCCCTGCCCTCCGCGAGGGCAGGGCAGCATTTTGTTGGTGCATGGATCTGGCGCACCAAGGCTCAAATCTGGCGCACCAAGGCTCATTCCTGGCAGCACCAGCACGCACCAAGCTCGATCCTGGCAGCACCAAATTTTCCTGCCCTGCCCTCCGCGAGGGCAGGGCAGCATTCCATGCACCAGGCCGCACCAAAGCTGCACCAACATGCACCAAAGCCGCACCAACATGCACCAAATCCTGCCCTGCCCTCCGCAAGGGCAGGGCAGCCTCCTGGGAGCAACTTCTCATGGGCCGAAAATTCAAATTAAATCCCCATCTTAATTCATTTCTTCACCAAATCAAAAGCCCATCCAAATCCCAAAATCCAAGAATAGAAAGTGTATAAATAGGAGCTAGTTTGATGTAATTAGGACCTTTTTGACTTACCTTTGGCTTAGCCTTTGAATTTGGCACTTTCTTTGAGCTTTGAATTTTTGTGACTTTCCTTGAGAGACTGAACCGAGATTTCAGAGAATTGGGGAGGAGAATTGATCTCTCTTCTTCCTTGTTCTTGCTTGGGTCTTTTTAATTTCTTTGTTTTGATTCTTGGGTGTTAAGAATTGAGGAAATTCTGTCTCAATCTCCACTCAAGAACTCTTTAGTTTTCTTTCTGCATAATTGAATCAATTTACATTCTCTTTACTGCTTCCTCTTCAATTTCTTGTCAATTGCTTTGTGAACTTGGATCTGGAAAGGCAAATAGAGATCTAGGCTCTGCTACCTAGTCTCTTGAGACCTGAGACCACAATTTACTTTTGGTTCATCTGTGAACCTACTGCACTTTAATTTCATTTTCTGTCGAATTTCAGTTTATTCCAATTCATCTTCTCCTCTATTAATTGTTGCAATTTACTTTCTCTTTGTTTAGATTCTGCAATCCCAGTCCTCAAATCCCTTTTACATTCAAGCAATTTACATTTCTTGCACTTTAAGTTTCTGCAATTTACATTTCTTGCACTTTAAGTTTCAGTCATTTAATTTCTTGTTCTTTAAGATTCAGTCTATTTTACTTTCCTGTCCTTTAATTTACTGCAATTTCCCTTCTCCCTTTACATTTCAAGCAATTTAGCTTCTGTTAAATACAACCCACTCAACCAAAACTTGATTCGCTTGACTAAATCAACCACTAAACTAAAATTGCTCAATCCTTCAATCCCTGTGGGATCGACCTCACTCATGTGAGTTATTATTACTTGATGCGACCCGGTACACTTGCCGGTGAGTTTTGTGCTGGATCGTTTTCCACACATCAAGGCCACAGCCAAACTCTAAGTTTGGTGTTGAATCCCCACTTCCAAACTCTAAGTTTAGTGTTGGGAGACTACAATATTGACCTAATCACCTGTGTGGCTCCATGAGAGCCCATTGTCAAGCTATTGACATTAAAGAAGCGCTTATTGGGAGGCAACCCAATTTTTATTTATCTAATTTTATTTTATTTTTATTGTTCTTTTATGTTTTATTAGGTTCATGATCATGTGGAGTCACAAAAAAATACTAAAATTAAAAACAGAATCAAAAATAGTAGAAGAAAAATCACATCCTGGAGGAAGGACTTATTGGCGTTCAAATGCCAGTAAGGAGCATCTGGCTGGCGTTCAACGCCAGAACAGAGCATGGATCTGGCGTTGAATGCCAGACACGAGCAGCATCCTGGTGTTTGAACGCTAGGAATATACCCTGAGAAGAGCTGGCGCTGAACGCCAGAAACAAGCATGGAACTAGCGTTCAATGCCAGAAACATGCTGTAATTGGGCGTTGAACTCCCAAAATAAGCATCATTTTGGCGTTTAAACGCCATAATTGTATGTAAAGGTGTTTTACATGCCTAATTGGTGCAGGGATGTAAATCCTTGAAACTTTAGGATCTGTGGACCCCACAGGATCATGCCAGGATCTGTGGACCCCACAAGATCCCTACCTACCTCCACTCATCTTCTCTCCTCTTCTTCACATTCATCCTCTCTTCCCCATAAACTCTCTTTCCCATAAAAACCCTTCACCAATCACCTCAATCTCTCTTTCCAATTACCCCCTTCACCACTCACATCCATCCACTCTTTTCCATAAACCCCACCTACCTTCAAAATTTAAAATTTCTTTCCCACCCAAACCCACCCTAAATAGCCGAACCTACTCCCTCTTCCCTCATTATATAAACCCCTCCATCCTTCTTCATTTTCACACAACACAACCCCCTCTTCTACACCTTAGCCGAATACACCCCCACTCTCCTCCATATTTTCTCTTCCTCTTCTTCTTTTCTTTCTTCTTTTGCTCGAGGGCGAGCAATATTCTAAGTTTGGTGTGGTAAAAGCATAGATTTTTGTTTTTCCATAACCACCTATGGCACCTAAGACCGCAGAAACCTCTAGAAAAGGGAAAGGAAAGACAAAAGCTTCCACCTCCGAGTCATGGGAGATGGAAAGATTCATCTCCAAAACCCATCAAGACCACTTCTATGATGTTGTGGCCAAGAAGAAGGTGATCCCTGTGTCCCTTTCAAGCTTAAGAAAAATGAGTATCCAGAGATCCGACATGAGATCCAAAGAAGAGGTTGGGAAGTTCTGACCAACCCTATTCAACAAGTCAGAATCTTAATGGTTCAAGAGTTTTATGCCAATGCATGGATCACTAGGAACCATGATCAAAGTATAAACCCGAATCCAAAGAACTATCTTACAATGGTTTGGGGGAAATGCTTAGATTTTAGTCCAGAAAATGTGAGGTTGGCATTCAACTTGCCCATGATGCAAGGAGATGCATGCCCCTACACAAGAAGGGTCAACTTTGATCAAAGGTTGGACCAAGTCCTTATGGACATATGTGTTGAAGGAGCTCAATGGAAAAGAGACTCCAAAGGCAAGCCGGTTCAATTAAGAAGACTGGACCTCAAGCCTATGGCTAGAGGATGGTTGGAGTTTATCCAACGCTCTATCATTCCCACTAGCAACCGATCCGAAGTTACTGTGGATCGGACCATCATGATCCATAGCATCATGAATGGAGAGGAAGTAGAAGTTCATAAAGTCATCTCCCTTGAATTCTACAAAATAGCCGAAAAGCCCTCTACCTTGGCAAGGCTAGCTTTTCCTCATTTTATTTGCCATCTATGTTACTCAGCTGGAGTTATCATAGAAGGAGACATCCCCATTGAGGAGGACAAGCCCATCACTAAGAAAAGGATGGAGCAAACAAGAGAGCCCACTCATGGAACCCAAGAGATGCATGAGGAAGCTCATCACCAAGAAATCCCGGAGATGCCTCAAGGGATGTACTTTCCTCCCAACAACTATTGGGAACAACTCAACACTTCTCTAGAAGATTTGAGTTACAATATGGATCAATTAAGGGTGGAACATCAAGAGCACTCCATCATTCTCCATGAAATTAGAGAAGATCAAAGAGCAATGAGGGAGGAGCAACAAAGGCAAGGAAGAGACATAGAAGAACTCAAGGACATCATTGGTTCTTCAAGAAGAAAGCGCCACCATCACTAAGGTGGACTCATTCCTTGTTCTTATTTTTTCTGTTTTTCGATTTTTATGCTCTATGTGTGTTTATGTTTTGTGTCTCTACCTAATGATCATTAGTATTGAGTAACTATGTCTTAAGGCTATGAATAATTCCATAAATCCTTCACCTCTCTTAAATGAAAAATGTTTCTAATTAAAAGAACAAGAAGTACATGAATTTCGAAATTATCCTTGAATTTAGTTTAATTATATTGATGTGGTGACAATACTTTTTGTTTTCTGAATGAATGCTTGAACAGTGCATAATTTTGATCTTATTGTTTATGAATGTTAAAATTGTTGGCTCTTGAAAGAATGATGAATAAAGAGAATGTTATTGACAATCTGAAAAATCATGAAAATTGATTCTTGAAGCAAGAAAAAGCAGTGAAAAAGCAAAAGCTTGCGAAAAAAATGGCAAAAAAATTAGAAAGAAAAAGAAAAAGCAAGCAGAAAAAGCCAATAGCCCTTAAAACCAAAAGGCAAGGGTAAAAAGGATCCAATGCTTTGAGCATCAATGGATAGGAGGGCCCAAGGAAATAAAATCCAGGCCTAACCGGCTAAATCAAGCTGTCCCTAACTATGTGCTTGTGGCATGCAGGTCCAAGTGAAAAGCTTGAGACTGAGTGGTTAAAGTCATGATCCAAAGCAAAAAGAGTGTGCTTAAGAACTCTAGACACCTCTAACTGGGGACTTTACCAAAGCTGAGTCACAATCTGAAAAGGTTCACCCAGCTATGTGTTTGTGGCATTTATGTAGCCGGTGGTAATACTGGAAATCAAAGTGCTTAGGGCCACGGCCAAGACTCATAAAAGTAGTTGTGTTCAAGAATCAACAAACTTAACTAGGAGAATCAATAACACTATTTGAAATTCTAAGTTCCTATAGATGCCAATCATTCTAAACTTCAAAGGAGAAAGTGAGATACCAAAACTGTTCAAAAGCAAAAAAGCTACAAGTCCCGCTCATCTAGTTAGAATTAATATTCATTGATATTTTGGGATTTATAGTACATTCTCTTCTTTTTATCCTAATTGATTTTTAGTTGCTTGGGGACAAGCAACAATTTAAGTTTGGTGTTGTGATGAGCGGATAATTTATATGCTTTTTGGCATTGTTTTTAGGTAGTTTTTAATAGGATATAGTTACTTTTAGGGATGTTTTCATTAGTTTTTATGATAAATTCACATTTCTAGACTTTACTATGAGTTTGTGTGTTTTTTTGTGATTTCAGGTATTTTCTGACTGAAATTGAGGGACCTGAGCAAAACTCTAATAAAAAGGCTGACAAAGGACTGCTGATGCTGTTGGATTCTGACCTTCCTGCACTCAAAATGGATTTTCTGGAGCTACAGAACACCAAATGGCGCGCTCTCAACAGCGTTGGAAAGTAGACATCCAGAGCTTTTCAGCAATATATAATAGTTTATACTTTATTCGTGATTAGACAATGTAAACTGGTGCTCAACGCCAGTTCCATGCTGCATTCTGGTGTCAAACGCCAGAAACACGTCACGAACCAGAGTTGAACGCCAAAAACACGTTACAACTTGGTGTTCAACTCCAAAAGAAGCCTCTGCACATGTAAAGCTCAAGTTCAGTCCAAGCACACACCAAGTGGGCCCCGGAAGTGAATTTCTGCATCAATTACTTACTTCTGTAAACCCTAGTAGCTAGTCTAGTATAAATAGAACAGTTTACTATTGTATTCAGTGTCTTTTGACCACGTTACATCTTTGGTCTCGGTTTTGTTCCATTATTCATCTTAGGAGACTATTGATCATGTTTTGGGGGCTGGCCATTCTGCCATGCCTGAACCTTCATCACTTATGTATTTTCAACGGTGGAGTTTCTACACACCATAGATTAAGGGTGTGGAGCCCTGCTGTACCTCGAGTTTTAATGCAATTACTACTATCTTTTATTCAAATTCAATCTTATTTCTGTTCTAAGATACTACTCGTACTTCAACCTGATAGATGTGATGATCCGTGACACTCATCATCATCCGTCCTTATGAACGCGTGCCTGACAACTACTTCCGTTCTACAAGCGAAAGCTAGAGTGTGTATCTCTTGGATTCCTGATGCACGACGCATGGTTGCCCTCGCCTGACAACCGAGCCTTCCATTCCGTGAGATCAGAGTCTTCGTGGTATAAGCTAGAATTGATGGCGGCATTCATGAGAATCCGGAAAGTCTAAACCTTGTCTGTGGTATTCCAAGTAGGATTCCGGAATTGAATGACTGTGACGAGCTTCAAACTCGCGATTGTTGGGCGTGATGACAAACGCAAAAGAATCAAGGGATTCTACTTCGACATGATCGAGAACCGACAGATGATTAGCCGTACCGTAACAGAGCATTTGGACCTTTTTCACTGAGAGGATGGGATGTAGCCATTGACAATGGTGATGCCCTACGTACAGCTTGTCATGGAAAGGAGTAAGAAGGATTGGATGAAGGCAGTAGGAAAGCAAAGATTCAGAAGGAGCATAGCATCTTCATACGCCTATCTGAAATTCCCATCGATGATCTACATAAGTATTTCTATCTTTATTTTCAGTTTATTTATTATTATTATTCGAAAACTCCATAACCTTTTATTATCCACCTGACTGAGATTTACAAGATGACCATAGCTTGCTTCATACCAACAATCTCTGTGGGATCGACCTTTACTCACGTAAGGTTTATTACTTGGACGACCCAGTGCACTTGCTGGTTAGTTGTGCGAGGTTGTGAAGAAAGTGCTGAGTTATAAACGCACATACCAAGTTGAATGCCATTATTAGAGATCACAATTTCGCCTGTCAGAGCAAGTATTAACTTAATGCCTCTGTCCCTCATGAAAAAGCTTCAAATTAATGAGCTAACACCTACAGACGTAATCATCAAATTGGCGGATAAAACTCAAAAACAGGCAATAGGAGTGGTTGAGAACGTGTTAGTAAAGGTTGGGAACTACTTCCTACCCACGGACTTTGTTATCCTAGAAATGGAAGAGAATCTCGTCCATCCTATCATCCTGGGGAGGCCATTCTTAGCCACAGCCAGGGCGCTTATAGATGTGGAGCGAGGAGAGCTAGTATTGAGGATACACGATGAACAGCTCACCTTCAACGTTTTCAAACCCTTACAAGAAGCAGATCATGATAACAAAGAGTCAAAGGAAGAGTACAATAAGGAGCTGATGAAAGAGACAAGCACGGGAGCACAAGCACCACACCTGAAAACCCCCCATTGGTGACAAGCAATGTGGTCAGAAGGAGCAACAGCCAAGTGTAATCCAAGAGGAACTAGACCCACCAGAGTCATATGAGACAGGCAACAAAACCCTCCTAAAAGAAGAAACCACAAGGAGCCAAGTGACATCAAGGAACACAAGGAAAAAGGCCCCAAGGGGATGGAAAAATAGGAAAATCCTTACAGAAGATTTCTCTCCAGGAGATGAAGTGGTATCTGCTTATCTTCCACTTATCCCACCTCATCTCCCCACCATCCCATCTCAGCTACCTCAAGTGTACACCATTAGCAAAATTCTGTCCTTAGAACATGTGGAGCTTCTCAACAAATCCCATGGAAACAGATTCACTGCAAGGGGGGAAGACTTGAAGCACTACCAACCACCCTGACAAAGGCCTAACGTCAAGCTAATGATGCTAAAGAAGCGCTTCATGGGAGGCAACCCATGTTCCATACCCTTTCTTTTTAATCTTTAATATTAGTTAATAAAGTAAGTTCATGAATTCTAAATCAACTTCGACAAACACTAAAAGAATCCCTACGTGCAGCATATAGTACATGATAAGTTTGGTGTTCAAGGCACATCAAGAGGGCTTGAACACACTCCATAATATGAGATTCTTTTCGAATCTTGTTGCACCATATAACCACAAACTAAGTTTGGTGTCACCAAAGTTGCATGCATGGGCATTGGATGGTCAGTTAATTTACATTCATGGATAGCATTTAGTTCTCTAAAAACAAAAAAATAAAATAAAAATAATACTTTAACAGTAGCCATTTCATACTTTAATTTTTCCTACCAAAAATTCAATTGACATTTTGCATTCTTTTGTCTTGTATAGGAAATCAAAAAGGGGATTGGTGGAACTTGATAGGACAACCAAAGAAAGGAGGTTCGGCTACTATACCAAGGAAAATACACACTTGTCCTCAAGGGGAGTATCTTGGGAAGTGCTGCCATGCAACATTGGGAGTTGGATAGCCTTGGAGACCGAACCAAGACCCTCATAAAAGAGGTGATCCTTATGCTCATCCAATGCCAAACCCCAACCATCCACTATTAAGCCATGCCATCAATCCACACCCTTCAATCTCATCATCCCACTATATAACCCACACTCTACACCCACTCCATAGGCAATCACCCTCTCAATCCATCTCTCTTCTTTCTTCCGAACACACACACTCAATATCGTCACACATCAACTCTCATTCATGGCATCATCAAGCTCCAAAAGGCGAAAGGGGAAGGAACCGATGGAAAGCATTCCTTTCGATGCCGGGAGATTCAAGACCGCCTTCCATGAGCTCCAATATGAACGGATCAAAAACAAGAAAATATTGCCAGAATTGACATTCCAGTTCAACGAGGATGAGTGCCCTAAGATTAGAGAGAAGATTGCACAAAGGGGTTGGCAAAAGCTCACGAACCCAGAGACAAAGATAAATGCAAACCTCATCAAGGAGTTCTATGCCAATGTGGCTAGAGAAGACAGTACTAGGGCCCCCACCTTCAAAAGCTACGTAAGAGGAACAGAGGTGGACTTCAGCCCCAATGCCATAACAAGGACTCTTCAGCTGAGATCGCCACATTTTGACGAGCTCAATTATCAAGTAAGAATAAGCAATGTCCCCGACGATGATGAACTTGAAGAAATTGTGAATGATATGTGTGTTATAGGGTCCGATTGGGAAAGATACTCGGATAAAAGACCACGGTTCATTAGAAGAGGAGACCTCATCCCGGAAGCCAAGGGATGGTTTGAGCTCGTAAGGAGATCTATCCTTCCAGCCGCAAACAATTCTGAGGTCAATATTACTCGAGCTACCATGGTACATTACTTAGTAAAGGGTGGGGACATCAATGTGCACAAAATTATAGCTGAAGGAATCCAGGATTCAGCCGAGAAGAATGATCCGGGTGCTAGACTTTGGTACCCCAGCACCATCCTTAGACTATGTATGAAAGCCAAGGTAGTATTCGAAGATAACAATCCAACATGGGTAAACCCTGGGAGGTTAGTTACGCTCCAGCGTATAAATTATGTGGCACCCGCTCAACAACAAAGAAGGCCTCAGATAAGGAAAAGAACTGCACAAGAAGAGCCTCACCAAGAAGAGCCCCACCAAGAAGAACCCCAACAAACAGGGTACCAGCAAGAAGAGCAATATGATCCTACCAACATAAGTCTGTTCCACCTTCAAGGAGCCATTGATGATCTGGAAAGGAGCTATATGGAGGGACAAGAACAACAACTGTGGGTTCAATCTCAAAGGATGGATCATCAAGAAGAACTACTCTCTAATTGGGTAGGTCAACAAAGGGAGTGGCAGAAACAACAAATGTAGTTGCAACAGGAGCATTATTCCCAACTCACCCAAGCCATCAATCAAGTGACCGAAAGATAAGAGCTCCAAGACAAACGACTTCAAGAACTCAACCAACGTCAGATAGCTCAGATGAAAGCATTCAACGAGTTCAGCATGTTCAACGAAGGACGGCAACTGCATAGGGAAGAGTTTAGCATAAACACTCAGGCCAAGTTAACTTATGTGACTGGGCATATGCATAACTTGCACCCTGCCATCCTAAGTTATGATATAGTCCACAAGGACTTAACAGAACAAGAAGAGGGAAAGGTGAAACAACAAAAGGAAGCATTAAAGAAGAAGATGGAGGATGCTGGTTTCTGGAAGAAGCTGATCGGGAAGCGCAAAGGAAATGGGGACTCAAGCAATCAAGGAGGATCCCAAGACAAGGGGACATGAGCATTCCGATAAGTAAAAGGTGGTGGAGTTCCCTCCTAGTTTTATCTTTTGCAAGTTTTAAATAAGGAAAATCATGTATAAAAGAGAACATGCTTCCATAGTAGCTTAGGAATTTTTAATTCTGTTTTTAAGCTTTAGTTGCTTAGGTCTAAGTGTGTTTGTCTAGGCCCTAGCTTTCATTTTCATCTTACTTATATGTATGCTTGCCCTTCTAAGTCAATTAAAAAGAAAATGTTATGAAAAACAAGAGTGGAGCTATCTTGTGAAGCAAATTCTTAAGTTTGTGGTATGGTCATTGGTCAGCTAAGTTGGTTCACCTACAAGGTATAGAGGCAACTATATGCCCTAAACCACATGCTTGAAACACATTCTATGAGACTAACCAAACAATAAGATCCCAATTAGAGAAGAGAAAGAACAATAAGAGTTTGAAAAAGAAAGAAAAACAATAAGACATAATGCTAGGCACCAAGGATTTGAACTTAAGGCATGTGTCTGTGGTGTCCATGTGCAAGGGATATGCTTGGATGAATAAGCTCTTAGGGGTGCCTTATCACTTGGTAACTTTGGTTAACTAATTCGGGATTATCAGCTGAAAGTCTACTATCAAGAGTAACCCTTGCTACAGAGCACTTAGTGACCCAAAGAGGTGCTGGACACCAAGGTCTCAAGAAAGAAAAATGACAAACCATATGCCTGTGGTGTGTATGTATGGGGGAAAGAGGCTTGAGGGAGTAAGTCCTTAGAGGTGTCTCAACACCTAGCACCTTGAACCAACTGGTTCGGGAGTGTTGGCTGAAAGCTTATCATAAAGAGTCGCCCTCTTACAGAGCACTTAGCCTAAAAAGGAATGCAATAAACTTTGGAAAAGAAGGAAGGATCAATAATAAGAAGTCTCAAAGGATACAATCAAGCAAGTGTTCAAGGGCATGATAAAGGCCTGGAAACTAGTAAGAGAATGAACCTAAGTTGCTATGCATGAAACCCCATAAAACCAAGGACTTGACTTCCACAATAATGACTCATTTCTCTTGTCATTTCATTCATTATTCTCATGTTTCAGTACTTGCTTAGGGACAAGCAAGCTTTAAGTTTGGTGTTGTGATGCCAGGGCATCTAGGCCAGTTTCACTAACCTTTTCTTTACTGTTTTAGGGTAGTTTCATGCATTTTCTTAGGAAATAAGCAAGTTTTAGATGAAATTACATTTCCACCTTGATTCAAGCAACTATTGTGAATTTTATATGATTTCATAAGGATTATGCAAGGATTGAATGACAAATTGATTATGCATAATCTCATGACTTGGACTAGAGTTTTGATGCACTTTATATGCTTGAATTCAGGACAAAGGAAGCAAGGAAGAACCACGTTAGTATCCACGTTAATCTAATTAACGTGACCACTAACGTGGAATGGGAATGAGCTTGCAACGTTAATGAGAAAAGTGATCGCCAATAACGTCTTTGAAGCCATCATAGCCCACGTTAATTGCCACGTTAACTACATTAGCGTGGTAGTTAACGTGGAGGAAAAGGGAGCTCCAGCGTTAGTGGTAAAAGTGAATACCACTAACGCTCCAAATTGGCAATTAGCCACGTTAAGAGTCACGTTAACTTAGTTAACGTGAAATCTAACGTGGAAGGGGAAGACAATGCCAACGTTAGTGATGCTCACCTTTGTCACTAACATTGGATTAAGCCAACATTGCCCACGTTAGTGGTCACGTTAAGACCACTAACGTGAGAGATAACGTGGAGCTAAGCATGATGAGCCAACGTTAGTGACACTCACCTTTGTCACTAACGTTGGAGATGGCATTCACTACCACGTTAGTGGCCACGTTAATCTAATTAACGTGAGCTCTAACGTGGAAAGGAGGGGCGTTTGGAATGTTAGTGACAAAGGTAAGTGTCACTAACGCTCTCGAAGCTTAAGCATGCCTACGTTAAGAGTCACGTTAGTTATACTAACGTGAACTCTAATGTAGGGAAAGGGGGCACAATGCAACATTATTGGAAAAGGTGATTCCCAATAACATTTGCGAAGGACAACGAGGCAACGTTAGTGGTCACATTAGTGCCACTAACGTTGAAGTTAACGTGGACCATTTGGGGTTGGAACGTTAGTGAAAAAGGTGATTGTTGCTAACGTTCTTGAACCTACATTTTCACTTAACGTTAACACCACTAACGTCCTAACTAACGCCCATGCCTAACTCACACTTTTCTGCAAGCTGAGCCCACTGAAGATTGTAACTACTTCAACTCAAGATCTAAGGCCCATATCCAAGACTTGAAGAACTCATTAGAAGATCAAGAAGAGTAGTATATATAGGAGTAGTTTTAAACTATAGAAAAGCTTTGCACTTTAGAGAACTACCCTCTGTATATTTACTTTCTGCAATTTTCTAGTTTAGATGTATTCTTCACTGTCATTTTCTATTTCCAGAGCTATGAACAACTAAACCCCTTTCATTGGGTTAGGGAGCTCTGTTGTAATTTGATGGATCAATTATAGTTCTCATTCTTCTACCTCTTTCTTTTCTCTTGATTTACTAGAAAGCTTTCGATCTTAATTCAATTGGTTAGTTGTCTTGGAAAAGAAACTCTCCATAATTGGATATCCTCTTAGCCTTGGAAAAGGGACGAGGAGATCAAGCTAGAAATGCTTTCTCATGTTGGACAAAATTGGAGTTTGGGCGGATATAGTGACATGTAATCCTCCCAACACTTTGATTTGGAAATACATGTGGTATAATCAGTGACCACACTTCATCTCTTCCCATGAGCAATTAAATCAAGGAATTGGGTAATTGTTCAAGCTTAGAGAGATTAGATTGCCAAGGAATTGGGATCCAATCACTTAAGATTGCCAAGGAGATCAATGAATGCATTGATTGAGGAAGAGATGAGAATGAATTTGATCCGGAAAATGCAACATCTCCTGAGCCCAATGAATCCCCCATTTCTGATCTTACCCATTCTCTTTACTTTCTGCCATTTATTTCTATGTTCATCTCCCCAAATCCCCATTTAAGATTCTACACTTTATTTTCTACAATTTACTCTCCTGCCATTTAATTTCCTGCAATATCAACTACATTCTGTTTAGTTCAACTAACACACTCTTCCAACTAAAGTTGCTTGACCAATCAATCTCTGTGGGATTCGACCTCACTTTATTATGAGTTTTTACTTGACGACAATTCGGTATACTTACCGAAGAGAAATTTATTGAGAGACAAATTTTCGTGCATCACTTATCCTACTCTATCCATTACCACCCCTAGAGCCAACAACTAAAAAAAAACTTTGACTCTTCCACTATAAGTATATAATAACTAGCTAATATTTTTAGCGATGGATCTCAAGGTCTTGTAACTCATGATTATATATTTTTCAATTTCATCGTGAAATGCAAAATATGTAATTGCCGAAGTAGTGCACACACTACAAAGTGTGGGATAAGCTGTATTCTTTAATTTGCCGTCCTTGCATCTTACCAAATTAAACACGAACCTCTGTCACTGCCATGCGTAGTGCTTAATAATTAGCTAATAGTTATTCATTTTGGTAACAGTTGATAATATAATGATCAGACACTACTGGATTAGGTTGAATGTTGCAAATTAATTAAATTGAGTGATCATCACCATATTTCTGAATTCAATCTTGAGCAATTATTCCAGCACTTTCCAGCAAGAAAGCAGCGGAATCGAGTGATGTAGGATTGTTCTTTCCCTTTCACTATAGAACAAATTTAAAGAAATGAGCATTATTGCATAGAAAATAAATAAACCCAAATTATTGACTTCAAAAAGTTGAGCTACAAAACATTAATTAATTTGACATGCGTTTACAGGTAGATGATGGATTAATAACATTACCACCCATTAATTAGCAAATTATATTTCGACAACAAAGACAGTAGGTGGCTGAAGATTCTCATAATTAAGCCTTAGCTTTTTCTTACCATATTAAACTTGACCATTATACATAGTTGAGAGGATATATCATTATATGAAGGATTTAGCTAATATATATTTTAAGAGTACATGATAAATTTATTATTAATAAAAAATTTTAAAAAATTTTATTTAATAAATATAAAATAAATACATTAAAAATTTAAAATTTTTATATTTTTAATAAAAAGTTTTTTATTTTATAATCTTAATATATGTTCTAAAAGTACACGATAGATTAATCCTTATATTAATAAAGATACGGGTATAGTGGAGAAAAATAAAATGATTACTAATTAATCAATGTTGGTAATTTTTGTACTATTGCATGCTGCGTGAATGGATTATTAAAATTGGTTATGCCCGACATATGGTAGTGAGTGTCAATTAATTAATAAAGTAACACTTGAGTCATATATATAATTAGCAAGACAAAGGAGGGGGGCAGATTGTACAAGAGTAGTGAAACAAACAAAAGGTTTAACTCGAACTATGTAACATTTTTTTAATATTATTATTTTGTGTTTGTGAGATTCTTTTGTCTTTTTTTCACTATTTTTGTTAGCGGTAGGAGGAATATTTGGCGTGCGTAAGATTTGTTATTTATCGTTTAGTCTATGCTTTTGTATCTTATGCTGTTACCATATGCTCTTTTTACTACATTTAAGCCAAACTAGTTAACTGCATGTTCGTATATATGTAATATGATATTGATATTATAAGATAAAGTTCTACATACACGATAACCAAACACACGTATATTATACAAAGAAAGAAAGGAAACTAATTTGTTATTACAAATGCCATTTTCTTAACGATAATCTTAAAAAAATAAAAAATATAGTGAAAATTTATTTTATTTAATATTTATCAAAATAAGTTATAAAACTTTGATTAAAATTTTGATTAAAAATGGCACCGACGTTTTGATTAAAAAAAGTTTTTAAAATTTTGAATTGAATTAAATTTTTTTTTAATTTTGCAACACAACGGCAAAGCCGTTTTGATTTAAAAAAAAAATCTTTTTAAAATTTAACACAAAACGACAAAGCCATTTTGGTATTTTAATTACCGCGCTATTTTGCGGTTAACATCGACGTCGTTTTTTAATTGTCCATGACGGTCTCTCATAACGATGTTAAACACGTTTTTTGTATCATTTTAGTAAGATACACCATTACAAACCCAATATTTAAAAAAAAAAAAAACAAAAGTTGGTGATATTTAGGCAAAGGTAGTCATTTTTGAAAGCACATTCCTAGATGTATTTTTCAATAACTAACGTCAGTGCGAGACTATAGTTACCAGCCAGTTACTCTGTTTAATAATAGAAAAAAATATACATGTTAAGGAGTGAAGCCTTAACTAAATTTCAAATATTATATTGAGATGGAGACAAAGCAACGGGAAATGTTATTTTGAACTAAATATTCTCTTTCCCTATTCTGATCTATAATAAGAAGGAAATGGTGGATACCCAAAAAAGAAAGCATAATGGACACCATCACCAAAAATAAAGAAGAATTATTGTTAATATTTTCTTAATTTATACTACTAAATGAAAATATCTAGATCAAGATGTAGTATTGATTCATCAGAACACGACAACAACATAGAATTCAAATAGCATCCAAAAGAGTTAACTCGCATGGCTTCATCAACATAAGCTTAGCTTGTAATTAGAATTCCTGCACGTCCACAGGTAGGCAATTATCATTTGATAAAAATTTAGTATATTCATAAATCATGAAAGTATAATACCCACAACTTAATTGGTCACAGAATCACTCACTTATATAAATAACACTATCATATTTTTCATTTTTCAAATTCACTGACACTCATAAAACAAAGGAACACTTCTCAATTCTCATAACACAATTTTATTATTTGAAACACACTCAATACATAAGCCATATGTGCCTTTATATAAGCAAAGTTTTATACTGAAAATTCATAATTCTACTAGCTTCCTAATACAAATACTTATCCAACTTTACTTCTTACTTTGACTATTCAAATAAGTAACTACTGCTTGTAATTTCTAACACATCTTGAAAATTCTTCAAGCGTAGTCATCAATTTTGAAGCTTCCAATAAAATTTATGATTTTTCTAGTATGGAGGTGATGAGTGCAACTTATATATTCAATTCCAATTCAATTTGATTTTGAACTTTTTCAATGTTCTAGTATGTTGTAGTTGTACTACTTTCTCGAATATTCTTGATTTAATTTTTTAATATTGCCTCCCTTAAATCAAGCTTGTAGAATTAATCATTCCAAGCATCTTTTTCAACTTGTAAAATAACTCTGTCTTCAACAGTTTTGTAAAGATATTTGAAACTTAGTCTTCAGTGGGATAGTACTCAATAAAAACTTATTTCTCATTCACCAACTCTCTGATTTTGTGAAATCGAATATCAATATACTTCGATCTTCCATGGAATATTGGATTTTTGCAAAGTGCAATAGCTGACTTGTTATCGCAAAATATTGTTGTTGGAGTACTTTGTTTCTCGTTCAATTCCTCAAGAATTCTTCTTAGCCAAACTGCTTGCGTTGCACAACTTGCTGCTGCTATATATTCTGCTTCTGCTGTAAAGAGTGCTACTACTGGTTGTTTCTTTGACGACCATGAAATTGCACCAGAACCAAGATGAAATACAAACCCTGAAGTACTTTTTCTTGTTTCTATATCTCCGGCCCAATCACTATCAATGTAGCCAACAAGATTTATTTCATTAGTATTTTCACAATAAATTCCATCATTTAAAGTACCTTTGATATATCGAAGAATTCTTTTTGCCGCTTGCAAATGGTACAAGGCTCCTCCATAAATCTACTAAGCAAACCAACTCCAAACACAATATCTGGTCTAGTCGCAGTCAAGTATCTTAGACTTCCAATCAAGCTTTTGTAGTATGTGGGATTTACTACTCTTCCTTTATCTTCTCTCAACAATTTGAACTTTTTTCGACTGAAGTAGAAACTGGTTTTGAGTGCTCCATTTGAAATTTCTTCAAAATATCATTTGCATATTTTTTCTGAGAAACAAAAATTCCATCATCTTTTTGAACTACTTCAATGTCAAGGAAATAAGACATCAAGCCCATATCCATCATTTCAAAGTGCTTTATCATAGCCTTCCTAAATTCTGAAATTATCTTCAAATTGTTGCCAGTAAAGATCAAATCGTCAATATAAAGACACACAATTAAGATATCTCCAGGTTCAATGAAGTTGATATAAAGAGTATGCTCAAACGGACATCTTCTGAAACCATTCTCAATGAAATAAGAATCAATATTCTTGTACCACGCTTTTGGTGCTTGCTTTAGCCCGTACAAAGCTTTCTTCAGTTTGTAAACTTTATCTTCTTCTCCAAAAACTTCATATCATGCAGGTTGCTTAACGTACACTTCTTCTTCTAATGTGACATTTAGAAATGTTGACTTAACATCCATCTAATGTATCTTCCACTTATTTTGAGTCAAAAGAGAAATAATCATACGAATAGTGTCTAATCTAGCAACTGGAGCAAATACTTCAAAGTAGTTGGTACCTGGTTTTTGTTTGTATCACTTTGCAACTAATCTTGCTTTGAAACGATCAACTTCACCACTGGATTTGTACTTTGTCTTGTAAACCCACTTTATCAGGTAGTCTCCGATCTCTTTGAAGTCTTCTATCTAGATGATTTTGGTTATTCGGTTGTGTTAGGTTTCCTTTCTTCTACTTTATCACATGTATTTGGAATTATAGTCAGATGCTTTTCTATCTTTGTGTTCTAGTCCCACATGTCTTTCTCCTCAAATGTCGTGTCTCTGCTGATGATCACTTTCTTTGATACTGGATTATACAACTTGTATGCTTTTGAGTATGTGCTATAGCCGATAAAAATACACTTCACGCCTTTGTCATCTAAATTCTTCCTTAATTGATCTAGTACGTGGGTGTAAGCGATGCACCCAAAGACTCTGAAATGATGAATGGAATGCCCCTTTCCACTCCAAGCTTCTTCTGGAGTTTTATCTCGAACACTCTTTGTTGGACATTTGTTTAAAATATTAACTGCTGTTGCGATTGCTTCTGCCCAAAACTCTTTAGGCATTTGTTTTGACTTGAGCATACATCTGACCATATCCATGATGATTCTATTCTTTCTTTCAACAACTCCATTTTGTTGAGGAGTATATCTAGTTTTTAGTTTATGTTAAATTCCATGTTGCTTAAAGTATTCTGAACACGCAAGATATTCTGTTTCTCTGTCTGTTCTGAGAATTTTGATTTTACAGCCACTTTATTTTTTGACAAATGCCTTGAATGTCTTAAAGACATCACGTGCTTATGATTTCTGCCTCAGAAAGTATACCTATGTATATCTACTAAAATCATCAATAAAAGTGATAAAATGTCTGCTACCACTGTTGCTTGGAACTTCAACAGAACAGAGATCTGAATGCATAATTTCAAGTAATATTCTGGCTCTCCATGACTTTCCTATAGGGAATGGATCTCTGTTCTTCTTTCCCAATTGACGAATTTCACAAACACAATTGGGACTATGAATCCGTGGTAGACCAGAAACAAGTCCTTTTCTTGACAGGTAGTTGATGCTAGAAAAATAAAAAAGCCCAAATCGCATATGTCACAACCAGTTATCATCAAGTATCACATAACTCATGCAAGAGGGATTAACATGTTGAATTTTTAACGGAAACATTCTGTTTGAAGTCATCTTTGCTTTATCTATGAACCTTCTGTTGTTGTCCAACATAGTGCAATATCCATGATAAGTTATCATCTTATATCCCTTCTCAGATAATTATCCCATACTCAGTAAATTGTAATCAAGTTCAGGAGCATAAAAATATCAGAAATATAACTCAGAGAGCCATCCTGCAATCTAATTGGCATATGCCCTTTTCCTTCAATAGGGATCTTTGTTCTGTTACCAAACTTCAATAATAGTTTAACTGAATCATCTAGAGAAGAAAATAACTCCTTTCTACCAGACATATGATTACTACAAGCATTATCCAAGTACCATATATTTTCATCTTCATCACATGAATTACTTGTAAAAAATAAAGTTTGAGTACCCAGATTATCATCAATATTTTGATGCTGATTTTCTGCAATGTGTGCTTGATTGTTATTCACCATTTTGAATATGCAATCTGCTACTTTGTGTCCATACTTTTCACAATGAAAATAGTTAAAATTAGTTCTTTCTTGATAAAAATTGCCTCGACCTCTTCCTCAGTTGACATGCCTGAAATTCGTTCCACCTCTTCCTTGATTAGGTAGTGTAAAATTATTATAACTTCCTTGGTTGTAATTGCCATGAACTCTACCTCTGAACTTCCTCTACCTCTATTTTGAGGATTAAAACCATGACCTCGTCCTTCTTGTGTACGGCTTGATTATACAAAATTACTTAAATTCACTCGGCTTTTTAGGGTTTTCTCGGTTGATTTTTCTGACTTCTTCAGTATTCTACTGATGTGGCTTTCCATGGTTCCTTGCAACTCTGCAATCATTATAGTATCCATATCGTGGGACTCTAGTATCGTAGTCACCACATGGTCATACTTCATCGGCATGGTGCGATGAATTTTCTCCACCAGTTTGCTATCGGGTATATCTTCTCTATAAACTCATCTTATTAATAAGGTCTGTAACACGAGTAAAATATTGCTCAATGATTTCTGAGCTAGACATCTCATACCTTTCATATTCTCTTCTGGAAGACTGTAGCTTTGCTTTCTGAGCTTTTTCTACACCTTTATATGACAGCTTCAACGTGTTCCATGCTTCTTTTGCACTTTTGGAATTCGCTATTTTGCCAAACACTGTATAATCTATACCTTGATGAATTTGAAATAGTGCCAATTGATCTCTTCTCTGTTGGGCAACATCTGCTCCTTCTTGCAAACCCGATTCAATGAAATTCAACAGGTTTTGGGTCTTCAAATGGTTACACATCAAAGTCTCCCAATAACTATAATCAAGTTTTCCATCTAACTTGGGACCGGACCACAGAATATTAAAAGTGTTTGTCATACTGACTCTACAAACGAACAATTATGCGAGAACTCTCTCACACCTCAGAAACTCTCAAACACCAAGTGCTGGATTAACCAACTCTGATACCAAATGAAAGTATAATACCTACAATTAATTGGCCCCAAAATCACTCACTTACATAAATAACGCTATCATATTTTTCATCTCTCAAACTCACTGACACTAATAAAACAAAGGAACACCTCTCAATTCTCATAACACAATTTTATTATTTGGAACACACTCAATATATAAGCTATATGTGCCTTTATATAGGCAAAGTTTCATACTAAAAATTCATGATTCTACTATCTTCTGAATACACATACTTATCCAACTTTTCTTCTTACTTTGACTATTCAAATAAGTAACTTTTTCTTGTAATTTCTAACACATCTTGAAAATTCTTTAAGCTTAGTCATCAATCTTAAAGCTTCCAATGAAATTCATGATTTTTTTAGTATGGAGATGATGAGTGCAACTTGTATTCAATTCTAATTCAATTTGATTTTAAACTTTTTCAATATTCTAGTATATTATAATTATACTACTTTCTTAAATATTCTTGATTTAATTTTCTAACAAATCATTTAGGCTGTAGCTAAATATGGATTGTATGAAGACATATATCAATTGGAAGATGCATAATCTTATAAGTAGTAATAGTCTTCTACCATTATCAAAATAAGGACAATTTCATTTCGTTCATATAATATTGAATAAATATTTTTTTATCTCGGATCATCTATTTGAAAGATAAACCTTTTTTCTACAATTCGAAACCTTTTAGTCGACTCTTATTCATCTAAATAATTGAGTCTAAATGGCACTTATTATTAATTTAAGAAACCTTAACATATTAACAAGTTATTTTTTATGGAGTCTACTTAGATCAATTACTAGGATAGTTAGAGACTGAAATAAGAGATTTTCAAATTTTATGCTTTGTTCATGGTGCAAATGGTGAGGGATTGCAAATAACATTTACTCTATAATTTTCTAATAAATACTATATTTGTGAGTAAACATTCAATCTAGTCTCTGGAATAAAGCACTCTTTGACAAAAAAAAAAAGAGATCAATCTAGTTCATGTCCCTTAATCTAATGGGACAATGCAATCCCTCTATCATTTCTGTCATTAACTTGCAACGAAAATTACTTATGTAGCATATTTGGGTGATGAGCTGGCACATTCAATGTCATACTGTCACTGTCAAATTGATTAGAGGCCTATTTGTTCTTAAATCCGAATTAGTCAAAGACCTATTTATCCATATTCACTTTGACAAAACAACGTTATTTTGAGGTTAAATTAGTTAGAGGCTTGTTTATCAGAGACATATTTATCCTAAAAAATGTTTGATATAATAATTTTTTAAATTAAATTTTTATTGTTTTTATATTTATTATATCAATATTTTTTTAATAAATTATTAAATATACAGTATAATAAATATAAATTAATTAATAAATTATTTAAATTTAAAATATAATTTATTATGAAACCAGACAAATAATTCTAAGTGCAATTTTTAAATATATAAATAAAAAATTGTGCAATTAAAAATAAGGAACCCTAGTAAAAATTGAACTACAACTAATAAATTTGTAATATAAATAAAAAAACAACTCTGTAAATTAGTAATATACTACTAGTATTATGGAATTGTAATTAGAATCTGAAGTCTCTTGTACTCTTTTAACATAATTTCATAATAATAATTGATACATGAGTGAATTATTAGATATTAAACAAGTAACATTTTTTATGTTTAAAAAATAATATTTTTTAATTATTAATTTTTATGTAAAAAACTCAAATAATTATACCATAAAAAGATCATGAGAAGTGACATCAAATCAACAAAATTAACTAGCACATATTTTAAAAAAGTTAGTCAATTTTTAACAATAAGATGATATTTACATATATAAATTTATAGATATTATTTCAATTTAAATCATTATATATGATTGTATATAATGTTCAAAAACCTACTATGCATAATATAACTTTCATTATATATATATATATATATATATATATATATATATATATATATATATATATATATATATATATATATATATATATATATATATATATATGTCATGTATGTCAAATAATATGGTCACTAACAATTTTTAAATTATCTTTTAATTTTTATTAATATTTGTTGTTCTTATTTGCATAATTTTTTATTTATATATAAAAATTACATTTAGAATTATTTACTTAGTTTTATAATAAATTATATTTTAAATTTAAATAATTTATTAATTAATTTATACTTACTATACTGGACATTTAATAATTTATTGAAAAGATAGTAATATAATGAGTGTCATAATAATAAAAAATTAATTTGAAAAAATTATTGTATCAAAATTTTTTTTAGAATAAATAGGTTTCTGACAAATAAGTTCTTAATTAATTTGACTTTAAGACTATATTATTTTGTTAGAATGAAAAGGGACAAATAAATTTCTGATCAATTTAAATTTATAAATAAAAATGTCTCTAACAAATCTGGCAATAAAAATATGGTAATTAATGTGCCAGCACATTACCCAAACGTACTACTTAAGTCATTTTTGTTATAAGTTAACAGCAGAAATACGAAAAAAATCGCTTTGTCCTATTAGATTAAGAGACAAAGATCAGATTGATCATTTTTTTTTTATCAAAAAGACAAAGATCAAATTAATCATTTTTTTTATCAACAAATACTTTGTCTTTAGAAATAATCGTCAAAAATTAAATTGTGTATTTAGTCTATATTTGTTTTAGGAGAAGAATATGGAAAAATTGACAGAATTTATAGTGTTGGAAAGAATGAAGCTGAGGGTAAATTTGAGTTCGTTTGGATTTAGTGCAAGCGTGCGGTGACACTGGTACATCAAAACTCAAACTCCTCCGAGGTCCCAACAAAATAGAAATTAGAGTTTGAAAGTTGAGTTGTAACCCCCATAGACTTTATACACAAAAAACTTGAACTCACAACGTGGGTCACGCGTCACTACTACCTAGGCGAGAAGACAATCCTGTCTGCATAACTTTTGGATGCAAAAGTAATGCCTTAATCATACAAATGGAACTGTGGTACACTCAGACAATTTTCCAAAGTTTCAAGAGCTTACTACCATTAGTGTATAAACAAAAGAAACTTTTTTCTTTTTGAAATTTAAATTAAAGGTGCAGTAGTAAGTGGAAATGAAAAATGACCCAAGGCCGCCCTTAATTGGAATGTTGCAAGACATTATATATAAGCAATTCTAGTGGTGAGTTTTAACCTTTACCTGACTAAATGAGGTGAATGATGCATCCAGTACTTTTGACACAAATTAGTATTTTGTTGACCGGTTTTTGCATGAAATTCCTAAAGACCTCATTGTTCAAAATTGTTTAATAGTCTTTTTAAAAAATAAATATTTTCATAAAAGTCCCGTGCTGAGCAGATGGGCCTACAATAATCCATTAATGAATCATTTTGTGTTTTTTTTTGGTCATGTACATCATTTTGCTTTGAACAAGCCAAACACGTATAAGAAACTAAAGCAAAATAATAACATGAAACCATTGACAATAAAAGAAATTAATGAACATGAAGTGCATGCATGAAGCTGCTCAAAATGGATACAAGTTTTTATTATTGATCCTACAATTTCCAGCAAATACTTCATATGTAAATATAAGTTCTTATTATAACCATATGCATGTGCATATGGATTAGAACAAGAATCTTTTAATTTTTAAATATATAAGTATTACAATAATATTCTCATAAATTATACATATAAGTTTTACAATGATATTTTTATAGGGTGCTTGACCCCAAAAAGTCCCAGAAGATTGCTATTTTGCTTTGAGCGTTTAATGTAACTATTAATGAAGCTTGTGAAACTCTAGGGAAACTGAAACTAATGATTAAGTAAAATAGTTACTCTGTTTACTAAAAGAAAAAAGGCCCGTAGCTACGTTTTTTTTGTTATGTTTTAAAAGCGTGGCCAAAAGAGGTCAATTGCTACGTTTTTATGAGTGTGGCGATTGATTAGAGATTTGTCCATATTTTTTCTTGCTACGCTTGAAAAGCGTGGCAAAATGGGTCAATGGCCACACTTTTATGAGGGTGGCAACTGATTAAAGATTTGGTCACGCTTTTTATTGCCACGCATTGGTCAATGGCCGTGCTTTTATGAGGATGACAATTGATTAAAAATTTGACCACATTTTTTTGTGCCACGCTTTAAAAGCATAGCCATAGATAGCAATAGGCACGCTTTATAAACGTGCCAATAGAGTAGGCATACTTGACAATTTTTAAGCGTGCCAATAGGTATGTTTAATATACTGAGCAAAAACACTTCACTGTTAACACCTACACTTAAATGTTTTTCATCATTCTTCATCGTCCCAGAGCTTTTTAATCATATCGCACCTCCAACCCTAACCCTGCTCCCTCCGTCGGCGCTCCCTCCGTCTCAAAGCCTCCATCGTGCTCATTCTCTCGTAAGCCCTCAAAAGTTGCTCCTTCCTCTATGGCTGAAACCCGTAATGCTCTGTTTCTCCTCCTGTATTGCCGGTCTCTGTCTCCTCTTGCGTGTGGCTGTGCTGAAGCTCCATGGGAAAGATATACAAGGGATTCCATGGGAGAAGCTTAACTACAGCTACAGAAGTACTGCGAGACTCAATTGAAGCAGTACAAAAACTACGAGAACCTCTCGCATTCTCGCAATGATCTCGACAAGGTGAACGCCTCAACTGCTTCACGCTTTCACTTCTAATTCAGATGAAATTATGAATACTAATTCTAATTCTTTTCTAAACTTTCTGTTTATTTATTTATTTGGCAGGAGTGTTTGGAAGTGCAGAAGGGGAAGGCCTTCTATGACTTCCAGTTCAACACAAGGTTTGTAAAATTCATAATTGTGCATTTTCAGGTAGAGACTTTTGTTCATTTATACTTAAACTTTGCTAATTCTTAGGCATTGTTGGGGAAAGTGGGTTGTTTCATTTGCGCTGCTATGTGTTTGATTTGAACAGAGCTTGTAATCATTTAAAAATTATTAAAAACCATAAATCCCTGCTTATGTTCCTTGCTTGGATAAACTTTTATCATATAGTTAATTTTTTGCTTCTTTGAAACGATTTAATCATGTGGATGTTTGCTACACTGCACCCAAGGAGTTCTTATATTTGCTATGCATAATTTCTGGTGTCCATTTTAGCTCATTATTAGTCATTAATTTTAAGATTGTAGATTAGGATCTAAAACAAACATATGCTCTAATATGTACCAAATTCTGATTAATAATGTTCTGAATAATAACGTTATGATTTATGCTTTTTAGTAATACTTTAGTGCTTGTAATTCGCAAGGTTCCCAATGGTGCTGTTATTCTTTACCATGCTAATGCTGAATAACATTTGATTATTCCTTTTATTATACTGAGGGAACTCCTTTAACTATAAATTGTGCAAATTTTGATCTGTTTTAAAGATTTATTTGTTCTTTATCAAAGTATGTATTTGGACGGTTTTGATTTGGTGTGACAAGATTAGCTTGACCGCTTCCTTGTGAGGAGGACCGGCAGCCATTTCAATGCCGTGATACTAAAGCGCTTGTTCATGAGCAAGGTTAACTAGTCTCCATTTTCTTTGTCACATTTGATTAAGTTCATGAAGAGCAAGGTTTGTTTTTCCCTCTCTTATCTTTCTCAGAGGTAAGATAGGAATCCTTTCAAGTTTTGAGTACTTATACTCTCTAATGGATGTTTGTTTTTTTATGCTGGAAGGTAAAATTGTCGTGGTAGTGGGAATTGTAACCAACGATATCAGAGCGTTTGAAGTTCCTGCATTGAAGGTTACTGCACTCAGGTTTACAAAGACTGCACGTGCTAGAATATAGAAGGCTGGTGGTGAATGCTTGACATTTGATCAGCTTGCACTTAGGGCACCTCTCGGATAGAACACGGTATGTATAGATTAGATATATAATACACTTACTAGTTTCAAATGATGTCTATGAGTATGACATATAAACTTATCAATAGATATTTGAGCTGGACTGGTTCAAACAATATTTATACCGTTTGATTGAATGAATCATATGAAACCAAGTATATATTTGTTTGTGAATTATAATGGTACTATGCATTATGATAGGTTAAGTTTGGAAATGTTAAAGTGATCAGTTTTTTGATGGTTAATTTGGTTTATATATTGTTGTATGAATGTAGGTCCTTCTTAGAGGCCCAAAGAATTCCAGGGCAGCTATAAACACTTTGGTCCTGCTCCTGGTGTTTCTCATAGCCATACCAAGCCTTATGTACGATCTACGGGAAGGAAGTTTGAGAAGCTTGTTGAGAAATCAGAGATTTTGAACTCGAGATTTATTTTATATTTGAGTATTAATTTTTTAATGTATAAAATAATTATAGCAAAAATTATATATGACGCTAATTATTGTTTGATTTGTCTTGTAACAAAAATTGCATACAATATTTATAGGTTTGGTAATAAAAAAGAACGAAAAATTTATATTATGCACGAAAGAAGGTAAAGTCAGAAAAATGATTTTTTATTTTAATTTGATAAGGCTATTGCCACGCTTTAAAAGCGTGGCCGTATCTCTCGCTATTGCCACACTTTAAAATCGTGGTCATATCTCTCTCTATTGTCAAGCATTGAAAGCATGGCCATATCTCTCTTTATTGGCATGCTTCAAAAGCGTGGCCAAATCGTGGCCATATCTCACATATAGGCATGCTTTTAAAACGTGGCCATATCTCTTACATATGGACACACTTTTAAGTGTGCCAATCTGTAAAAGCGTGGCAAAAAAGAGCGTTGAGATAGAACAATTGGCACCCTTACAGATGTGACCCTTTCAAAAGCGTGCCGGTAGCTCAAAAAGCAAGGCAAAAATTAATCACCATGCTTTTTTCAACTTTTTGCCACGTTTTTAAAGCGTGGCAATAGAGCTATTTTCTTCTAGTGATTTTTCTTGAACTTGCTGCATTTCACTCACTAGAAGCGACTTAGACCAAATGAGAGTATTAACATAACATTTATTTATTGGGGATAAAATTTTTTTATATTTTTTTATTTTATTTTATTTTTGATATACTTTATATATTTTTCACTTGGCCTTTTTTTTTCTTCTTTTCTTTTTCGACTTGGCTTTAATTTCTTTTTGGTCTTCAGTTTTTTTTTGTCAGAAAGTAGACCAACAACCTAGCCCAGTCCCAAATAAAACAAAAGCCCATGCTCAACCTCAAAAAACCCAAAATCCGACCCGGTTAAACTCCTCTCCTTTTCTCGCTTGCTGAAGCTATTCTCCTCCTACGTTGTAGGGAAAATGGATCCTCTCAATTTTTTTTAACAATTGAGGGTGTAAAGCGTGATCTCTCACCATTAATTTTATAAGTGAAACTAAGAATAAATATGAGAGAGAGAGCAACAAAGAATTAGAGATCATACTTTGTACTTTTAATTTTTTTTTAACAATTGAGAGAATTCATTTTTCATTGTAGACTTTTCTAAAAAATTGTTTTTTTAGCCAATTTCTAAAAAATTGTTGAAGTAATCTTTTGCTCCTTGAGATTTTTGCTATTATCTAACAACCTATGCCCTTTATATTAGTACAACATAAGCCCAAAAACAATGCCAACAGATATTTTATATTTAAGCTTGGCAAACTTACACTATTGCAACATAAACCCAAGATCAAGGTAACTATGTCGCATAAAGACCTGCAATTCAGTTCATTGGTCATAAAAGTAACTCATCCCATGTCAGGTCACCAACTCACATTTCACGTGTCAATATTTTAGGAGGAACAACAATCCAAAAAGTACCAGGTGTATCATTCATCTCATTTAGCCAGGTACAGGTTAAAAACTCACCATCCTTTAGTAAGTACTAACCACCCAGCTCTAGCCATCGTTTGAAGGTGCATGGCAATAATAAATAGGCGGAATGATTGTAACTATAAGAGTTCTAAAGATATTAATTTAAAAGGTAAAAAAGATAAAAGTAGTACTATATATTCAAGTCTTTTTATAAATCAAATTCAACTAAATAAAATAATAAGGTTTAGAATAATATTAGTTATAACTAATTTTTATTATGTTAGACTAATTTGGTTAAATTTGGTTAACAAAAAGACTTAAATGTGTATGATTATTCAAGAGGATAATTATTAAAAGAAAAACTTTTTTAAAACTCAATATTACCGTTAATATTCAATACAAGAAAAAATATTCAAAATTCTTAAAAATAAAAATATCCTAAATTCAATTAGAAAAACATTTAAAATTCAAACTCAATGAAAACTAATTTTTAGTAGATTTTATATTGAGTTTGTTTAACTATCCACTATAGTATTTTAGCTAAAATTGATGGTTATATTGTTGATTCTTTAATATTGCTCTTGTTAAAAATATAAGGCGCATTTGGTTTAGATTCTTATTTTTTATTTTATTTTTAGTATTTTTTGTTTTCAGAATTTTATGACAAAAAAATAGGAATTGGAAACAAAAATATAAGAATTTATTATTTTTATTATTTTTTCATAAAATTCAAAAAATACAAAATACAAAAAATAAAAATAAAAAATATAAATATAAATTAAAACGCACCTTAAATTTTTTATACTCTTAATGTATTAAAAGAAAAAGAAACTAATAGTTCTAAAGTTTTTATACATTTAACGGATTTCAAATGCAAAAATATATAACAAGTGGGAATTCATTCGACCTACAAAGAACAGTAAAAATTAAAAAAACTAATTAATATCAATTAAGATAAAAATAAATATAAAAAGAGTATTGATTGTTATTTTTTTTAAGCAAATGGTGATACATGAAGGAATTAAGAGCGTAAAGATCTAGTCATTCGGTGCGTGCGCAGGCACCTTCCTCTCACCCTCTCCTTTGAAAGTTTTGTCGTTTTCCTTTCTGAAAACCAGCCGAACCAGTTGGTCTGACCAGTCTAACCTCAAACCGGACAGTAATACGGTTCGGTTCATCATAAAAAACTGCTACAGTAAAAACAGGCTAAAATCATTGAATTGGTTGGGAACCAGCTGGTCAGACCAAATTGAGACCTGGTCGGTTTTTTTTAAAAGCAACATCATTTGCGTTGTTAAGAAAAAGAATGCGTCAAGGTTCTCTTTGGTTCTCAGCCCCATTCCTCTACGCTACAATCCCCCACCCCTAAAATGTAACAGCATACTACTAGAATGATATGCTTTCAATTGCGCCATTGTAATAGCGATGGACATTACAACAATATCCATATATTTAATAATAAAATAGGAGCTTTTAACTCGAAACTGTATCAACTTTTGTTGAAAATCAGAAATACTTTTTCTTGTTACTGACATACATACATACATACAAACCAATCATATATATATATATATATATATATATATATATATATATATATATATGATTTCCTTATACAAGTAACTTAGAAACATTACATATCATTACAATCATGACTCCTATCTCTCTTTACAAAAATATAATGAAAATAATGGCGAGGAAAAAATAATAACTAAGTTAATACAACAATATCGCATAACCAAAAACGTAGTAATCTCTTCATAAGTTTCTTTGTTCGTTTTCTGAAAAGATAATTTTGTAGGGGGTGAGAACCTAACCACACGGTCTCATCAGAGGAGTTTTAGAATTGTCATAAGAAGATAAATGAAAAGAAAGTTATTTTCAACCACAGTGATCATCACTCGTCTTATGAATCATTTCGAAAATCCACACTTAATTATCCAAAAATTCAAATTCATATTTCAATTATAAAAGTCTTAAAAGTTACTTAAATTATATGAATGACCAATATGTTCCAAGCATAGGTTCATTAAATCTATGCTGAACCAGTTTGATTTTTTATACTATGCTGAACCTTAAACATAAATCAATCACGGCCTCCGGCCCAAGCACAATCAATCAACACTCAAACCACCATAATCCGAACTAACCAGTCACAATCACAAGTAATGAAGTTCAAACACAATCAAGAACAATAACAGCAAGTATGATAATTAGTAGTTAAACAGAAATATTCACATAGGCAAACCAAATATAATATGCATACCCAAACAATGTCATAAGATGCACATAATGCATGGCTGTTCTACTAGCCATGAGCTCACGCGTTAATTATATTGCCAGAACCCGACTTGAGTAAGTGGGATTCACCATCGTCCTTACACGAAGGTTCCACAAACAAGCGAAATTCACCAACCGTCCTCACCCAGAATATTCAAGTAGGATTAACCACCTTGCTTGCCTATCACATTAAACCACGAGTAAGCAGGATTAACCATCGTCCTTACCGAGAACCACGAACAAGCAGGATTACCATCGTCCTTGCTCAGAACTAACCTATCTAGGATTAGTGCCCATGCACACTCTTGGGATATAGTGCCTGGCACACTTTTCAATCATAATCATAAGTTTTTACAAATCTCGAAAAAGTACACAAGCAACATTCACCACCGTCCTTGCTCCGCGATCACAACTCAATAATATTCGCAATCAATTAAGCTCAAAATCACAATCAAACTCAATTCATAATTATAATCGAAACCATAAGTCTTTATAGTCATATTCATCACGATTCAAAATCATACTCATTGTCATAATCAGATTCAATCATAATTAAAATTGACACTATAAGTCTTTATATTTACAATTCAAAATCATACTTGACACATTTACTTTGATAACAATATATTAATATTATGTTAATCTCGTGCCAAGAATCACCTTCATTTCTCAGTTTATCTAAAATTCACAACTGGGTTCACATACCAATTGGAAACTCAAATTCATTGGATTTATCCATGCTAATTTCAAAGCTAAAAAATTAGTTATCAAAAATCATATGAGATTCACAGGGTTACAAGCTTGCCGGGAAGACTATAAAGACAAAAACAGAGTTCTTTCCAAAAAAACATGACGTATACGCACACACTTTTGTTCGCACGCACAGAACAAGAGCCAATTTCCCCGACAGGTGCGTGCGCACCACCCTGTGTGTACGCGCAGCTTGCAACTTTTTGTTGGTGTGCGTACGCACCACCTTGTGCGCACTCACAGGCTTCATCAATGGCCCTGTATAGTGTGCATGCACACCTTTGTGTGTGTGCGCACCAACAAAATTATAGTGTGCTGCAAAATTTCGAAGTTTCAGTTTTATAGTACAGTTTTCAAACCCTCATAACATTTATTTCAAAAACCATTTCTCGTTCGTTCTTCAAATGACATAAACTAGACAAATCCCATTTTTATTTAAAATAAGTTTCAACAAATTTCGAGGTCTGAAGGCCTAGTTATGGCCCGTCGAACTTAGTCAGAAATCACTTGTTACCCAAAAACTTAGCACATTCAAAACATACATCTTTCCAAATTCATTCTTTCGAAAACCAGTTAAATTATCATTTCATCCTTTACAAAATACCACTTTTCTTACTACACACTATTTAACACTTTTTCTCAAATCATTTTCCTTAAAAACCAACACCTTTTTTTGTAACATTTTCCGAAAACTCAAAAGCAACTTCAAAACCATTTCAAGCTTAAATCTCTTTCAAAAGATTCAAAAATCATCCTGTTTACAAATTACAATCCTAATCAAAACAACATAATTATTTATTCTTAAATCAATCACTTAATTACTTCAAAATCAAACAAATTAATTCTTCAATTAACCCTTATTACTTAAGATTTCACCAACATTCTGAAAACATATTTCTTTAATTTGAATTAGTCAATAAAAAATTATTTTTGTTTGACCAATCAAGTTCAAATACTCTAAATTCACTAAAATATGTTCTCGAGGCATAGTTCCTTAATCAAAATTAACCAAATAAAGTTTCAAAATAAAGCCCCTAGCTTTTATGAAATTAGCACCACTAATGAGTGAAAATTGAAGCTCACAGATACCAGCAAGTGCATCGAATTGTTCAAGTAATACCACAGTATCGTTCCCACGAGAATTCAAGGATAGAAAAAGTAATTATCATATTAAAAGCCTAATTAGATTGATAAAACCTGATTGATGAGGAGTGCAAGATTGAGCCTTGCTGAGAGCTTTGAAAATCTTGAATGTTGAATGCTTGAATGATGATTTGAGAGAAGACAGTGATGATGAGAGTCAAGAGCTACGGAGATGTTTATGCTTATTAGAGAAATCAAACCTTATTTAAATACCTTGAAATTGCAAAATTCTTTCACGAAAAAATCTTTAGTAATTGATTTTCAATTCATCGGCTCCTCAGTTCCTCAAGCATTAATTAGTCATCAATTAATTAATCAAGAGATTAAGTAAAAAAGCTGATTTTAGATTCAATTAAGATTTAAAAGTAGTCCTTAGGTCGAACAAGCTAGTCCTGTCCATTTAAATCTTAAAAGAAAACACAAATTTCAAAAGTTGTTCTAATATGAATTATATGTCACTTATAATTAGAGTGATTGAAATCATGTATGTATTGCACACTAATTGAACCACTATTCCTAGCCGAATTCAAAAAGTCATGTGAAAGAGTTTTCAAGCTTAATTCAAATATCAAAATTTCCAATTATAATAAAAGAATTAAAAAGAGATTAGCATACCTTTCGATAATATTAATCTGAATGAAAATCGAGTAACTTAATCATGAAATAGATCAATGCAAGACTTCAAAATAAATAAACGTAGATTAATAACCCATAGAAAATATAAACAGAGCTCCTTAACCCTTTGACAGAGGATAAGTTACCAATGAAAAAGTGAAAAAAAAAATAAGAAGTGATTACGGAGGAGCTGGATCTCCTCTTTGTAAACAAGGTTCACTTATTTATAGCCTATATTCTAGAATTCAAATTCAAAACTAAACTAAACTAATCTTATCCTTAAGAGAGATAAGATAACTACTTATCTTCTGGAGAGAAAGATAAGCTACTGACTTCAATTTCAAAATCAAAACGAAAATTCAAATCAAAATCTAAAGTATCAAATCTCTTATGACTAATCTTCTAGCATCTTCAATCTTCTAGATGTGATTAAGGGTTCTAATATTGTGGATAATTAATCTTAGGCCTTAATTGTTGCATCTTGAGTTGTAATTAGCTTAAAGTTAGGCTTTTATTAGAGAAAATTGGGCAAAATAAATAAGAAAAGGACCTTAAGACCGCTTAAGATGACGTGTCATCAACTGCCTTCCATTTTTCTTATTATTCAAGTTTACACAAATATATAAAAATTTCAGCAGCACCTCCCCTACAATTCAGACTTTACCACCCTTCAAGGGTTCCATCCAAACCATCTCTCAACCTTTTTCAACGGTTTCAAAACCAAGCCATTCCTGAATATAAACATACAAATTAGATTCCAAATAAAGCTTCATTAATTACCACAACGCCAACTCAATCAATCAATAATTCAATCAAACAAACAATCACATTCATCCAAAATAATCAGTTTAATTCATAAGACTCACAAAATTACAAAAATATATTTTTTACATCTATATCGATTTATAACAATTTCGTAATATAAAAATATATTTAAAGAAATCCCCTACCTCAAATTTGAAACCCATAAAATTAAACGTGTCCACGTCCAATAAACCTCTTTTCTCATGGTCCGCAATAGAATAGCAACTACAGAGGTTCGAAATAAGGAACAACTTACCGTAACTAAGGAGTAACAATTGAACCAAGCAGCAATACCTTCAGTGGTGGTTCTGGCGGCCACAAACACAGTGGCACAACTTAGAATGTCGAGCAGTGGCGTCGATGCCAACCCAGCAGCAACGGTGACGAATTAGACGGCGATTAAGCAGCGACAAATAGCGGCGACTGGCATGAACGGCGATGGTCACAAAGACCTCGATGACGGCAGTTTCTCATGGCTCCAACAGCGATGCCTCTCCTTCTCCCAAATTTGAGCGCTCTCTCTTCTCCTTGTTAGCGACGACGACATGTAGTTTGCGACGACGGCGACGATGAAACCCATCCCCTCCGACGCCGTCTCCCCTTCTCCTTTCTTTTTCTCTTCCCTCTTTGTAGCTCCCCCTCTTCTCTCTTTCTTTCTTTCTTTCGACTGGGGGATGGGGGAATTGTAGCATGGTATAAAGATGGTAAGGTAAGTGTGTGTTATGTTGTGCTAGAGTTAGAGTGGTGTGGGTAGAAATTAGGGTAAGAATTTTAATAAAAAATGAAAAGATAGAGTAATAATTTAAAAACTAATTTTAACCTAATATAATTAGCTTTGAAAACATTAATTATTTTTTAACTTACAAATTATTTTCAATTGATTACTCTAATTTAAAATTAGACATAATTAAATAAAGTTTCTTTATTCATAAAATAAAGTTCAAGATTTAAATATTTAAATTAAAGTATATAAAATTCTCATTAATTTTCAATTATAAAAATTTTATATTATAAATAAAAAATATTAAATTACTAAGAAAATTATATGAGTGCTAATTAATGTAAAAACTCAAAACCTTATACTTAGCTTTAATTACCTTTTTTATAAGATAATTTTCTGAAAATATAAATATAAATAATTATCATAAATCTTAGTTAATCTCATAATTTAATTTCTAAAAAATCAGGGG
Organism: Arachis hypogaea; assembly: GCF_003086295.3. Classification (NCBI taxonomy): domain Eukaryota; kingdom Viridiplantae; phylum Streptophyta; class Magnoliopsida; order Fabales; family Fabaceae; genus Arachis; species Arachis hypogaea. Next base: position 64,110,091 of record NC_092041.1, on the reverse strand, counting down.
TTTTACACAAATCACAACCCTAGGTCACAGAAGTCTCCCCCACTACTGCAGGGAGTGACAATTAGTGCCACTGGCCATTGCTCTTAGTCACCTTGAAACCTTAAACCAAGCTTTCCTCTGTCAAAGAAAGGAAAAATGTGACAAACCCTGCCGTTCTTCCCCAGCTTCTTTTCTTCGCGCGTCGCTAGCTTCTTCACCTGGTCTTGCCGCCCTGTCGTCCATCGCCAGGTCCAGTTCGTTGCGTCGCCAGCTTCTTTGCCTGGTTCAGTTTTGTCGTCCATTGCGACGCCAGGTCCAGCTTCGTCGTCTGTCGAGTGCTCGTCGCGGCCGCTAGCTTCTCTGCGACACATTGTTGCTCCCTCTCTCTCTCCTTCAAATCTTTGCTCACTGCCCTCGCCGAAGGTAATCAGTCAGTGCATGTTCTTACTTGTTCTTGGACTCTTGGTTGATTAACGCTATCACTGGCTTACTTCTTGATGATAAATTGATACTGGCTTAGTGAATTTAATAGAATTTAACTTATGCTATGCTTTTTGTAGGAGAAGAATTATATCTCTACTACTATCCGTGTCCCCTTTTTAATTACAATTTGATTTCATTATATGTGGGATTTTATGGTGATTCCTTTGCAAAATCATATAAGAAATTTTGTAATTAATCATTATTGAAAACAAAAATGAATGTCACTTTGGTTTTTGATTAGCGATTTTGTTATCAACATGTTATTTCTGTTAACAAATCTTTGGAATTGAATTATAGGTTATTTAATTCTTATAGGAGTTAGTTTCTTAATCTTGTGGTTAGATTGTAATTGTAATTTCAATTATGGATGATAATATAAATCAAGATGCATTTGCTCGTAATAATGTTTTTTGCCAATCAAGTATCACTTGCTTAGACTATGACTATCTTCCATTTTTTCTCTTCCAATATGCTTTGTGCAGATTGTTTTCTACTTAGTCATTGTATGATGAATGTTTTCAATATTCTCTTCCAATTGGGGATTGAATGAGTTACTATATGCTTCATTTTATATTGTTCTAACTTCTGTTATTAATAAAATTTACAATTGGTAATCTTTTGATTTATTATATGTTTCATCCTTTCATTGTTATATTTTTATGAAGAAAAAATTTGCAATTGGTGATTGTATGATTCGTGTTTTGATTGTTTTGTTATTTAAAATAAATCTGTTTGATTGTTTAGTTGCACTAGCCCTGCTCTCGATCTCTGCTGACTCGCTGCCTCTCCTTCTGTGTTGGATTTTTTTTGTTTCAGGCTCTATTATGTGTTTGTTGTGCAACATTATCATTTTTTTGTTTTACTTTTTGACTTAGCTACATTAGGGTTGTAACACCCTAATTAGCCTAAGCTTTACCTCACGTCGTAAAGAAAAGGTTAATCAAAGGTTACAATAGCTCTAAGCTCATACATATAATATAAAGAAGAATAATATAATCTAGAAGCCCGATGAATGATATAGCTCAAAAACAGGATTTAAAAAGCACAAAACATACTAACGATGCTACTAACTTAAAGCATAAGAAACAGATGTAATATAACAAAAGATAGGAGTATAATATCATAAGAATCTAGCACGGCTCGCGGAGTTTAAGCCGACTAATCATATATACAGACAAAATAGAATCTGAAGTTCAAAAATAGCTTATACAAGTTTTTCTCTCTCAATACAAGCCTCTAGGCAAAAGTAAGATACAAAAGTGAGAGATATATATAAACAAAATAATAAAAAAGGACTCCAAAAAGTATCATGATCTTCTGCTTCTATCACCATCAGAGCAACTTACCAAGGTGGGTTGCAACCTGCATCTGAAAAATAACAACAGAATATGGTCTGAGAACCGGAGGTTCTCAATATCGTAATAGTGCCCAGTGTTATAAGATATAAGACCCCAAGACGCCAAAGGCAATCCTAGAGTTCATATCCATCACAAGATTTATCTTAAAGCATACTAAAAACAGTAAAGCATAATTTACACCATAATACAATAAAAGGGTAATCTATCTTAGTGGATTTTCTATACTAATAATTCTCCACTGTCCCACAGCCTTCACCAACCTATCCTCCTTGCGATCCTATCGCCACCGCCTTCCAAGCCTCTTCAATCCCAGTAGAAAGCACAAATATTTACAATGCAAGTAAAACACAAGTAGAAGCATATAAGGCAAGTAAGTCAAGTAAGAAATTAGGCATGTTATACAATTAGGCATACAATGTCAAGTCGGCAAAGCATACAAACAATTAGAAGATGCACATGATGAATGCTTGTCCTATTGGCTGTGATATCACATTGTCAGTTCAACTGCCAACCCGACACACCTCCATGGGGATGTCACCCTTCGGAATCATCATTTGGGAACCCTCGAGATATGGTGCTCGGATCACCGTCCAAGATTTTGTGCCTGCACACTCTATTTATCCGAAGGGATTCGAGAGGGATACTCTTGCCTTAGACCTCACATCTCAATGTAAGCGGAATTAACCACCGTCCTTACACCGCCGCTGCCGCCGCCGCTATCTTGACAGGCGGGATTAACCACCATTCCTGCCAGGCGCATAGCGTCTTATCATTTCTCAGTTTAAAATAGTTGTTCAGTGGTTTTTTAGAAAACATTTTCAATACATCCATGATTCATCATTGCACATTCGAGTCCTCGACTTATCTCAACCGTTGTCAATTAACATTTTCATTCTGAGTCCTCGACTCATCTCAACTACTGTCAATTCACAGTTCCATTTCGAACTTATCAGTTCGTCAGTTCTCATTTCATGTACCAATCTACATTCACATGCCATCAAACCCCTCCTCAGTACACCCGAAGCCTAACCTCCATTTTCTAACTTTTTCAAAGAATTATCAAATAATTTCTCCTAAGGAAATTCCCATTTTTCAAAGCCCAAAAATAAGCCCAAGAGTCTTAAAATGGTGTCACAGAAGCTTACAATCTTGTTGGGAAGGTGAAATAGTTGAAAACAAAGTTTAAGTTTGACAAACAGGGCGTGTGCGTACGCATAGGGGTGTGCGTGCGCATGTCCAAAGAAAGTTTCAAAACGTGTGCGTACACATAGAGGTGTGCATATGTACAGGTACCAATATTTGTAATTCTGTTTGCTCGCACAAGGCATGCTAGTGCTCTCAACAGATTGCCCTTCCCAACGTGTGCGTGCGCACATATTGTAAAACTCCATTGGTTAGGTGTGCGCACAGGTTGTGCTAGTGCTAAAAAAAGAAAGCCTTCCCCTGCGTGTGCCCGCGTATAAGGCTGTGTGTGCACACAGGTTTAAAATTTCACAGGGGTGTGCGTGCGCACATACCAGAAATCACAAAATTCTGCAACTTTGCAGAATTTCAGATTTTGACACCAAACTTTGAATGATCATAACTTCCTCTACAAAAATCCAAATTCTACAAACTTTATATCGATTTGAAGATTTTTCAATAAACTTTAATTCCAAACAAATTTCAACTAATTTTGAAAACTGAGGCACAAATTATGACTCATCAAAGTTCACTAAAAACCAGCTTTTACCAAAACTCACAAGCATCTCAATTTACCAACTTTCACAATGATGCGTGAGCATTTTTTCTATCTTTTGCTAGTGAATTTGCATCTAATTTGTTGAGTTTAATTAAGAATTAATTATATTTTAGCCACTATAGATACTATTTTGAGTTTTGTGCAATTTTATTTTTTTTAGGTAGCATTCGGCTGGATTTGATGGAGTTTCTACAGCACAAGAACAAAAGGAGATGGCAGCGAGGAGCGACGCGTACACGTAACTGACGCGTACGCGAGATTTGGAGCTTTTCACAGCGACGCGTGCGCGTGACTAACGCGTACGCGTGATTTGAAGATTTGCATAGTGACGTGGACGCATGACTGACGCGTCCGCGTGACTCGCGAAGAAGACCATCGACGCGTATGCATGACTGATGCGTATGCGTGACATGCGCCACGTGCAGAAAATGCAGAAACCGTTAGGGGTGATTTCTGGTCCCCATTTTAGCACCCAAGTTAGGCGCATATCTAGTAAAGCCAAGTGGTCCCCACGTTACAAGACGCGGAGTAGTTAATTAATTCTGATTTAAATTAAAATTTGAATTTAAAAATAGGAAAAGATATTATCTTAATTTTAGATATTAGATTTTAAATTAATTAGGATTAGTTATAAAAAAGGGAGACTTCTCTTCTATTAGAGATTCCATTAGGGGGATTCCATTAGGGAATTCTATACAAATTTACATTCCGCATTCCATGAGCAACTAATCTTCCATTGTTAAGGTTAGGAGCTCTGTCTATTTGTATGGATTGATTTTATTGCTTTTTCTATTTTAATTTATGTATTGATTTATAATTTAAGAATTGTTTTTGCTCTTTATTTTATGAATTTGGGTGGAACGGAAGTATGACCCTCTTTCTATTTGAGTTCCTGTAAAACTTGCAAAAGCTCTTTACTTGAACAACAGCTTGAAAACTGGTGCACGAAATTGTGATCATCAATTGCGCCACCAACATGGTACGCTCAATTGCAATCTCAACTCTTTATCACAACTTCGCACAACTAACTAGCAAGGGCACTGGGTCGTCCAAGTAATAAACCTTACGCGAGTAAGGATCGATCCCACGGAGATTGTTGGTATGAAACAAGCTATGGTCATCTTGTAAATCTTAGTCAGGCAGATTCAAATGATTATAAATGATTTATGAATAAAGCATAAAATAAAGATAGAGATACTTATGCAATTCATTGGTGAGAATTTCAGATAAGCGTATGGAGATGCTCTGTCCCTTTCGTCTCTCTGCTTTCCTACTGTCTTCATCCAATCCTTCTTACTCCTTTCCATGGCAAGCTGTATGTTGGGCATCACCGTTGTCAATGGCTACAGTCCCGTCCTCTCAGTGAAAATGTTCAACGCACTCTGTCACAGCACGGCTAATCATCTGTCGGTTCTCAATCAGGTTGGAATAGAATCCAGTGATTCTTTTGCGTCTGTCACTAACGCCCAGCCTTCATGAGTTTGAAGCTCGTCACAGTCATTCAATCCTTGAATCCTACTCAGAATACCACAGACAAGGTTTAGACCTTCCAGATTCTCTTGAATGCCGCCATCAATTCTAGCTTATACCACGAAGATTCTGATTAAGGAATCCAAGAGATAAACATTCAAGCCTTGTTTGCTTGTAGAACGGAAGTGGTTGTCAGGCACGCGTTCATAAGTGAGAATGATGATGAGCATCACATAATCATCACATTCATCATGTTCTTGGGTACGAATGAATATCTTAGAACAAGAATAAGCTGAATTGAATAGAAGAACAATAGTAATTGCATTAATACTCAAGGTACAGCAGAGCTCCACACCTTAATCTATGGTGTGTAGAAACTCCACCATTGAAAATACATAAGAACAAGGTCTAGGCATGGCCGAATGGCCAGCCTCCCAAAGAGGGTTCAATCATCAAAACATGATCGAAAGATCTCCCTAAATACAATAGCAAAAGGTCCTATTTGTAGAGAATTAGTAGCTTAGGGTTTACAAAGATGAGTAAATAACATAAAAATCCACTTCCGGGCCCACTTGGAGTGTGCTTGGGCTGAGCATTGAAGCTTTCATGTGTAGAGACTTTTCTTGGAGTTAAACGCCAGCTTTTGTGCCAGTTTGGGCGTTTAACTCCCATCCTTGTGCCAGTTCCGGTGTTTTACGCCAGAATTCTTAAGCTGACTTGGAACGCCTGTTTGGGCCATCAAATCTCAGGCAAAGTATAGACTGTTGTACATTTCTGAAAAGCTCAGGATGTCTACTTTCCAACGCAATTGAGAGCGCGCCAATTGGGCTTTTGTAGCTCCAGAAAATCCACTTCGAGTGCAGGGAGGTCAAAATCCAACAGCATCTGCAGTCCTTTTCAGCCTCTGAATCAGATTTTTGCTCAGGTCCCTCAATTTCAACCAGAAAATACCTGAAATCACAGAAAAACACACAAAATCATAGTAAAGTCCAGAAAAGTGAATTTTAAATAAAAACTAATAAAAATATAATAAAAACTAACTAAAACATACTAAAAACATACTAAAAACAATGCCAAAAAGTGTATAAATTATCCGCTCATCAAAAACATATTCTCCTAAATTTTAATTTTTTGGATTTAACAAGATACGTGACATATAATCCTTTTATTTTTGGGTAATTAGAGTTTTGTGGCATATATACTGGAATTTGATCATGTAGCTTCTAATTGGAATTAATTGACCAAGGAATTGGCAGTTAATGAATTTTAGAGGATACTAGAAAGGTCTAAGGAATTAGGGTCTAGTCATATATAGTTTGCCATAAATTAAATCCTACATAATTAAAATAGTTGGTAAGAAATGTTAATCCGGAAAAATAGATAACTCTGAAGCCTTAACAGTTTTCTCCATATTTTATTCCCAACTTATTTATTTGTCTATCCTTTTTATATTTTGAGTTCGAATTTAAACCTTTTGAATATCTCAAAATCATTTTATACTTGTCTAACTAAGCCAATCAATCAATCATTGTTGCTTGATCCATCAATCTTCGTGGGATCGACCCTTACTCACGTAAGGTATTACTTGGTACGACCCGGTGCACTTGCCGGTTAGTTTGTGGGTTATAAAATACCGCATCAAGTGTTTGGCGCCGTTGCCGGGGATTGATTGTGATTAACAACTATTAGTTGTTTGATTGTTTAGATTAGGCATTTTAATTTTAATTTTATTAAACAAAAAAATTGTTTTGTTATTTTTCGAAAAAAAGAAGAGAAAAATTTTTTTTCCTTGTTTCGCGTTAGCAACCCCCCTCTCCTGTTTCGTTTTCTTTAATTCTTTTTTTTCTCTTTTTTTCTTTTATTATTTAAAAAAAAATAAAAAAATAATTTTAAAAAAAAAAGAAAAAAATTTCAAAAAATTTTTTTATTGCACCAATATTTTTCTTAATTTCTGAAATTAAGTTTGGTGTTTCCTAGTTAGTTTTATTTTAATCCTTAGAATTTTGTTCTTTCTTCTTTGCTTTCCTGTTTACCACATGGTGCGTTTAATCCTTTTTGGTGTTTTGTGCTAAGAAAAAATAATGGAGAGAGATCACATAGGTTAGTACTCACACCCGAGTAGTGATTCATATTATGGTGGATGGAGGAACTATCCAATTTTGGTTGGCAAAGTCAAAACCAAAGAAACTTCAATGTTCCATGTTCCAACTATCAAGAGCCACCACCTCCATATTCATATCAAGAGCCACCACCTCCATATTCATATCAAGAATCACCATCTCAATTTTCATATCAAGCACCATCATCTTTTTACCCGTACCAAGAACCACCATCTCCCTTTTCATATCAAGAACCATCATCTCTTTCTTATTCATATCAAGAGCCACAATCTCCTTATTCATCTCAAATACCATCAGATTTTGAGCTCCTCATGAAAGAATTCCTACATGATATAAAGACGAGTGTCAAAAATGTAGAGAATTATGTGCAGACAATAATCAAGAACTAGGAAGAGGAACAAGCAAATTCCTTTCCAAGAGATATAATGCAAGATCCTATGGAAGAAAGTGAGAAAACCAATCAAAGGAGTTTATACTCCAGTGAATTAGAGAACTTTCCATCCTCACACATGGAAGAAAAGGAAGATGCAAAAACAAAGGAGGAATATGCACCCAGAAAGGAGGGAGATGCACAACCTCCCATGCCCTTGGTAAGTAATGAAGAAGAGATTGAATTAAAAGACAGCTACCAAGAGGAAGAGGTTGAAATTGAGAAAGCTTGCAAAGAGGTAGAAGAATTCAAAGAAGAGCACAAAGGAGTGGAGCTTGCAAGACCTCTTCCAAAGCCATCACCATCCAATACAACATTCAAGTGGGTAAAATTCCTATTCTTAATCCTTACCTTCCCACTTGAATATGGGCTACTAGAGATGGATGGTCAACTTATAGTTCTTTGTGGCATTAAGCGTAAGAGGAAGATGGTTAGTGGCAAGAGATGTCAAGCATGGTTCAATATGGTTGCATGCTCCAAATTGAAGTGTAAGGATTGGTGTAGAGCAAATTTGAATGGGTCTAGAAGGTTGTTTGGATGTCTCTATGAGAATTCAGATTGCTTGCCACCCGGTGGGAACAATGGTGATTGATGACAAGTCATCATATACCCATTTTTCAAGCTAATTTCACTTGTTTTATTAGTCTTTATGCACTTTCTTGCATCCTAAGTAAGTGATTTGGAATGAAAATGCATAACTTCTTTAAATCAAGCAACTACCATTAAATTGATGCTAACTCATGAGGTTTGAGATAAATTTAATTGATTTTTAATTGATTTATAAGCCTTGTGAATTTAGTGATACTTTGAGTAGTTGTTTTGATTATTTGAAGGTGAAGAAAAGAAGAAAAAAGGAAGCGTGGTTTAAGAAAGCGTGGCCCAAGAGATAAGAAGTGTGGCACATGGAAGGGAGGAAGCAAACATTGCCCTCCACAAGGGCACACTGCCCTCCAGGAGGGCAACATAATGAAACAAGCTTGAGAAGCAACACTGCAATGCCCTCCTCAAGGGCGGAGCACAATTTGTTGCCAAGGATCAAGGAGAGCAAAAACTCTGCCCTGCCCTCCTCAAGAGCAATATCGGGCTCCAATCAAGAATAATTCAAGGAAAAAAGCTTACCAATGCTTGCCACAAGGATCGAACTCGGCACCACGAGGAAGCAAGGAACTAGGCCTTAATTTGGTGCCAAGAAAACCAAGGAAAAGAAGTAGCGTGTGCTTCCAACGAGCTTCGAACGCGGGGCTTCACTTTTGGAAACACTGCCCTGCCCTCCGCGAGGGCAGGGCAGCATTTTGTGGTGCACAGCCAACGCACCAGATTGGCGCACCAAGGAGTCTCGGCCAGCAAGCACGCAAGCACGGGCAGCAAAATCTGGCGCACCAAAAAACTCTGCCCTGCCCTCCACAATGGCAGGGCAGCATCCTGCAGCACCACACGCACCAACCAACACGCACCAAGGGCCGCACGCACCATTTTCTGCCCTGCCCTCCACAAGGGCAGGGCAGCATCCTGGAAGCAATTTTTCATGGGCTAAAAATTGAATCAAAAATCCAATTTAATTCATTTCTTCACCAAATCAAAAGCCCATCCAAATCCCAAGATCCAAGAATAGAAAGTGTATAAATAGGAGATAGTTTGAGGTAATTAGGACCTTTCTTTTGAGCTTTGAATCTTTACTTTTATTTTGGAACTTTTGAACCTTCTCTTGGAGACTTCACTGAGATTTCAGAGAATTGGGGAGGAGAATTGATCTCTCTTCTTCCTCGTTCTTGCTTGAGCATTTTTACTTTTCTTGTTTGAGTCTTGGGTGTGAAGAATTGAGGAATTTCTGTCTCAATCTCCATTCAATATCTCTTTAATTCCTCTTCTGCATAATTGAGTTCAATTACATTTCCTTTACTGCTTCTTCTTTAATTTCTTGTCAATTGCTTTGTGAACTTGGATCTGGGAAGGCAATTGAGATCTAGACTTTGCTATCTAGTCTCTTGAGTCCTGAGATCCCATTTTCCTTTTTGGTTCTTCTGTGAACCCTGCTGCAATTTAATTTCCATTTCTGTTTGAGATCTAGTTACTTCCAATTCATCTTCTGCTTTATTAATTGTTGCAATTTAATTTCCCTTGCTGAAATTCTGAATTCCCAATCCTCAATTCCCCTTTTCCATTCAAGCAATTTACATTTCTTGCATTTTAAGTTACTGCAATTTACATTTCTTGCACTTTAAGTTTCAGTCATTTAATTTCTTGTTCTTTAAGATTCAGTTCTCTTTAATTTATGCAATTCATCCCTCCCCCTTTACATTTCCTGCTATTTACTTACTGTTGGATACAAAATCACTCAACCAATATTTGATTCGCTTGACTAAATCAACCACTAAACTAAAATTGCTCAATCCTTCAATCCCTGTGGGATCGACCTCACTCCCGTGAGTTTTATTACTTGATGCGACCCGGTACACTTGCCGGTGAGTTTTGTGTTGGATCGTTTTCCACACATCAGTGATCCACAAGAAGACAGATGTAAAAGCAAGGTTTAGGACCTTGGGATTCATTCCCACAATCAACATTCTTGGGGCCTTGTCACTTACTTCAACTTGCTCAAAGGCGTTATGCCCCTAGTTTGGGATCCCGGTAGCCATTGGAATTACAAACATTGGTGGAGATTCCTGGATCAGTACAAGCACAAGCCACCATGACAAGGAGCTCACCACATGTCCAACTTAAGGACTTTAACTAAAAGTGCTTGGTGGGAGACAACCCACCGTGGTATGATCGTTCCTTTTCATTCTTAGTTATTTTTTGTAGTACTAGTTTTCTTACTTAGTTGATTCTATTGAGTTCTTACTAATTTTCTGATCATGCAGCTATCTTAGGACATGAGCCGGATATATAAAAAAAAGAGAGAAGAGGAGCATATGACGCGTGCGTGAAAAATAAATATGAACAGAGAGTTGCGTGGGAGTGGCACCAGAATAGAGACTTTCACACAAACAAGCCGACGCGTACGCGTACCCCACGCGAGCGCGTCGTTTGCACTTATCGCCATCCACGCGTGCGCGCCATTGACGCGTACGCGTGACCCAAAAAATCAACATAAAAGTGTTTGGGCAGAGAGTTGTGCTGGCTTGGGGCAAGAAGTATGCTAAAAGCAGAAATTTGGTCACGCAGACGCGTGACCGACGCATCCGCATAAAGGGCCATCCACGCGTGCGTGTGCATAACGCGAATGCGTCATATGCTAATATTGGTTCCCTAGTCACGTGAACAGAGAGTTGTGCATGCGGGAAGCTGGTTTCGCGCGAATCACGTAAAACCTAGGGCACGTGTACGCGTGCCTGATGCTTACGCGTCCTTAAGAAAATTTCGCAACCCACGCGTACGCGTGCTGCACGCGTATGCGTCGCCTGCGCCGTACAAGTTCGCCGCCCAGTTTTAATTTTCTTCCCCCCTCTCCCAATCCTAATTCTCTCTTGTTCTTTTATAATAATATTTGTCTCTTTTTATTTTTTAGATTTTTTTTGCTTGAGGACAAGCAAACATTTAAGTTTGGTGTTGACGCTTCGCTTAAAACTTTTCTGTTTATTCTTATGGACCAAAAGGGAGGCGAATCATCTTCACAGAGGAGCACAACCTGAAGAATAAAGTGACCGCTAGGATAACTAAGGTGGTTGAGTTCCTTTCATTCTTTATTTCTCCCCTGTTTTTTCTATGTTATGTTCCAGTTTTCTGCTATTTTTCTTTGTTTGTTGCATGATCCTTTATTAGTTAGAATCCTAGGTCTAGTTTAGTTTTCCCTTAAGTGATTTAATTCTGAAAAGATGTCTCATGTATTACCTTCTGAGCTTGAAAAAAAATGTATTACCCACTGAGCTTGAAAAAAAATACAGAAGTAATGTATTGCATGAGAAATTGAGTTAATTTTAAGAGTAGTCTTATTTACTTAAATGTGGTGGTATTAATTGTAATTTTGAATGCATAATATGAATAGTGCATATTTGAATTTGAATCAAGGGATGTTGATGTATGAGGAACAGGAATTTAGAGAATTATTATGACTTCTCTGAAATAAACAAAAATTTAATCCTTGAAGCAAAAGAAACAGCAAAATAATAATAATAATAATAATAATAATAATAATAAATAAATAAATAAATAAATAAATAAATAAATAAATAATATATATATATATATTAAATAAATAAATAATAATAAAAGCAAGGTCCAAGGCTCTGAGCATCAATGACTAGGGAGGTCAGACATGATTAAAAGGTCAAAGAGTTGTTTCCCTAGTCATATGCTTGTAGTGTGATTGTGTCAAGTAATCCTTGAGACAGAACACTTAGAGTCGAGACCAAGTGCGTTTAACAGAGTATGCCAAAGGCTTTGAGTACCACTGTCTGGGAGTAACTAAAAGAAAAATCAGGTCTCAAAGAGAGTTCCCCAGTTAAGTGTTTGTGGTGTTTCTGTGTCAAGTAATCCTTGAGACAAAACATTTAAAGTCACGGCTAGGCTCAAGGTGCAAAGCACTAAAGAAAAATAAATTAAACTAAATTTTTTTGTGTTCAAGGATTAAACTGAAATATAAAGATCAGAAAATTCGTAATATTATCTGGATTCTAATTCCGAATGACAATGACATCCTCCTGATTCAAAGGAGAGTGAGATGCCAAACTTATCCAGGATTATAGTTATAAACCCCACTATAAAAAGAGACATGAGCTTAATCGAACTCTCATTCTCATGCAAATTCACATCCTAAGCTTATATTAATTTTGGTTGCTTGAGGACAAGCAACAGTTTAAGTTTGGTGTTGTGATGCGTGAGCATCTTTTCTATCTTTTCCTAGTGAAGTTGCATCTAATTTGTTGAGTTTAATTAAGAATTAATTATATTTTAGCCACTATAGATGCTATTTTGAGTTTTGTGCAATTTTATTTATTTTAGGTAGCATTCGGCTGGATTTGATGGAGTTTCTGCAGCAGAAGAACAAAAGGAGATGGCAGCGAGGAGCGACGCGTACGCGTGACTGACGCGTACGCGTGATTTGGAGCTTTCCACGGCGACGCATGCGCATGACTAACGCGTAAACGTGATTTGAAGATTTGCACAGCGACGCGGGCACATGACTGACGTGTCCGCGTGACTCGCGAAGAAGACCATCGACGCGTACGCGTGACTGACGCATACGCGTGATATGCGCCACGTGCAGAAAACACAGAAACCACTGGGGGTGAATTCTAGGCCCCATTTTAGCAACCAAGTTAGACGCAGATCCAGTAAAGTCAAGTGGTCCCCACGTTACAATGCGCGGAGTAGTTAATTGGTGGACGAAATTGTGATCACATCAATGTAGTATTCTTTGTTGTTGTATGGAATCATTATTATGGCTCTTTGCTATGTGTGGACACAACTCCGTTCAACTAGCCAGCAAGTGTACTGGGTCGTCCAAGTAATACCTTACGTGAGTAAGGGTCGATCCCACAGAGTTTGTTGGTATGAAGCAAGCTATGGTCACCTTGTAAATATCAGTTAGGCAAATTAAATGGTTATGGATTTTGAAAATTAATTAATAATAAACAGAAAATAAAATAGGATAGAAATACTTATGTAAATTAATGGTGGGGATTTCAGATAGGCGTGTGGAGATGCTAGAATCCTCTCGGATCTCTATTTTCATATTACATTCATCCAATTTCTTCTTACTCCTTTCCATGGCAAGCTGTATGTAGGGCATCACCGTCGTCAATGGCTACTTTTAATCCTCTCGGGAAAATGGTCCTATGCGCTGTCACTGCATGGCTAATCGTCTGGAGGCATCACCCTTGCCGATGGCTACATCCCATCCTCTCAGTGAAAATGGTCCAAATGCTCTGTCACAGCACGGCTAATCATCTGTCGGTTCTCAATCAGGTTGGAATAGAATCCCTTGATTCTTTTGCGTCTGTCACTGACGCCCAGCCTTCAGGAGTTTGAAGCTCGTCACAGTCATTCAATACCGGAATCTTACTCGGAATACCCAGCCTCCGTTGCAACGGACCCCAGCATCCGTTGCACCGCGCCCAGCATCCGGTGCAACGGCCCCCAGCCAACGTTGCAACGCGACCTGCCTCCGTTGCAACGGCGGGTGCCTCCGATGCAACGCTCCCTGCCAACGATGCACCAAACCCAGCCTCCGTTGCAACGGACCCCAGCATCCGTTGCACCGCGCCCAGCATCCGGTGCAACGGCCCCCCTACGTGGACCACGTGCCGAGTCTAGGCGTGGCCCGACCTCGGCGGGTGCCAGCTCTCCCTCGGGTCACGTCCTTCCCCGGTTGACCGCGTACCGGGTCTTGCTGCCTATGGGGGGGACCAGGCATCGAGCGTAGTGCTGGCATTGCGCCCAGCAATCCTTCGGCCAGGTCGAGTCTGAGCAACTGGGGACGCCTCCCTATAACAGACAAGGTTAGACTTTCCAGATTCCCGGAATCCTACTCGGAATACCACAGACAAGGTTAGACTTTCCGGATTCCCATGAATGCCGCCATCTATCTAGCTTATACCACGAAGATTCTGTTGGGGAATCTAAGAGATATGCGCCCGGCCTAAGGTAGAACGGAAGTGGTTGTTAGTCACGTGCGTTCATAGGTGAGAATGATGATGAGTGTCACGAATCATCATATTCATCAAGTTGAAGTGCAACGTATATTTTGGAATAAGAATAAAAGAGAATTGAATAGAAGATAATAGTAATTGTATTGAAACTTGAGGTACAGCAGAGCTCCACACCCTTAATCTATGGTGTGTAGAAACTCCACCGTTGAAAATACATAAGTGAAAGGTTCAGGCATGGCCGAATGGCCAGCCCCCATGGTCTAAGGACTAGGCATCCAGAGATATCTAATACACTAGTAAAAAGTCCTATTTATAATAAACTAGCTACTAGGGTTTACAGGAGTAAGTAATTGATGCATAAATCCACTTCTAGGGCCCACTTGGTGTATGTTTGGGCTGAGCTTGATCTATCCACGAGCTGAGGCTTTTATTGGAGTTGAACGCCGAGTTATAGCGTGTTTCTGGCGTTCAACTCCGGGTCGTGACGTGTTTCTGGCGTTTGACTCCAGACAGCAGCATGTACTTGGCGTTGAGCGCCACTTTACGTCATCAAATCTCGAATAAAGTATAGACTATTATATATTGCTGGAAAGCTCTGGATGTCTAATTTCCAACGCCGTTGAGAGCGCGCCATTTGGATTTCTTTAGCTCCAGAAAATTCATTTTGAGTGTAGGGAGGTCAGATTCCAACAGCATCAGCACTGTTCAAGCATTCATTCAGAAAACAAAAAGTATTGTCACCACATCAATATGATTAAACTAAATTCAAGGATAAATTTGAAATTCATGTACTTCTTGTTCTTTTGAATTAAAACATTTTTCTTTTAAGAAAGGTGAAGGATTAATGGAATTATTCATAACCTTAAGGCATAGTTACTAACTACTAATGATCATGAAGTAGAGACACAAAACATAGATAAACACAACATAAAAACCGAAAAGCAGAAAGAAATAAGAACAAGGAATGAATCCACCTTAGTGGCGTCTTCTTCTTGAAGGACCAACAATGTCCTTAAGCTCTTCTATGTCCCTTCCTTGCCTTTGTTGCTCCTCCCTCATTGCTCTTTGATCTTCTCTTATTTCATGGAGAATGATGGAGTGCTCATGATGTTCCACCCTTAATTGTTCCACATTGTGGCTCAAATCTTCTAAGGAAGTGTTGAGTTGTTCCCAATAGTTGTTGGGAGGAAAGTGCATCCCTTGAGGCATCTCAGGGATTTCTTGATGATGAGCTTCCTCATGCATCTCTTGAGATCCGTGGAGGATCTCTCTTGCTTGCTCCATCCTCTTCTTGGTGATGGGCTTATCCTCTTCAATGGAGATGTCTCCTTCTATGATAACTCCAGCTGAGTAACATAGATGGCAAATAAGGTGAGAAAAAGCCAGCCTTGCCATGGTGGAGGGTTTTTCGGCTATTTTGTAGAATTCATTGGAGATGACTTCATGAACTTCTACTTCCTCTCCAATCATGATGCTATGAATCATGATGGCCCGATCCACAGTAACTTCAGATCGGTTGCTAGTGGGAATGATGGAGCGTTGAATGAACTCCAACCATCCTCTAGCTACAGGCTTGAGGTCCAGTCTTCTTAGTTGAACTGGCTTGCCTTTGGAGTCTCTTTTCCATTGAGCTCCTTCCACACATATTTCCATAAGGACTTGGTCCAACCTTTGATTAAAGTTGACCCTTTTAATGTAGGGGTGTACATCTCCTTGCATCATGGGCAAGTGGAACGCCAACCTCACATTCTCCGGACTAAAATCTAAGTATTTCCCCCGAACTATTATGAGATAATTCTTTGGACTCGGGTTCATACTTTGATCATGGTTCCTAGTGATCCATGCATTGGCATAGAACTCTTTAAACCATTAAGATTCCGACTTGTTGCATGGGGTTGGTTAGGACTTCCCAACCTCTTCTTCGGATCTCTTGTCGGATCTCTGGATACTCATTTTTCTTGAGCTTGAAAGGGACCTTAGGAATCACCTTCTTTGCCACAACATCATAGAAGTGGTCTTGATGGCTTTTGGAGATGAATCTTTCCATCTCCATGACTCGGAGGTGGAAGCTTTTGTCTTCCCTTTTCCTTTTCTAGAGGATTCTCCGGCCTTAGGTGCCATTGATGGTAATGGAAAAACAAAAAGTTTATGCTTTTACCACACCAAAATTAAAATATTGCTCGCCCTCGAGCAAGAGAAGAAAGAAGAGAAGAAGAATAAGAAGAAAATATGGAGGAGAATGGGGGTGTAGGTTTCGGCCAAGGTATAGAAGATGGGGTTTGTGTTGTGTGAAAATGAAGTAGAATGGAAGGGCATATATAGGAAAATGGGAGAGGGTAGGTTCGGCCATTTAGGGTGGGTTTGGGTGGGAAAGTGTTTTTGAATTTTGAAGGTAGGTGGGGCTTTTGGGGAAGAGTGGATGGATGTGAGTGGTGAAGGTGGTAATTGGGAAGAGTGAAATATGATTAGGAGGTAAGGTGGGAATATGTTAGGTGGGGATCCTGTGGGGTCCACAGATTCTGAGGTATCAAGGAATTACATCCCTGCACCAAATAGGCATGTAAAATGCCTTTGCAGACCATTCTGGTGTTTAAACGCCGAGGTGATGCACGTTCTGGGCGTTCAACGCTCATGTGAAGCATGTTCTGGGCGTTCAACGCCCATGTGTAGCATGTTTCTGGCGTTGAACGCCAGTTCCATGCTTGTTACTGGCGTTCAGCGCCATCTTTCCTCAAGGCACATTCCTGGCGTTCAAACGCCAGAATGTTGCTTGTTTCTGGCGTTTAGCGCCAGATTCATGCTTTGTTCTGGCGTTGAACGCCAGCCAAATGCTCCTTACTGGCGTTGAACGCCAGTCTGTCCTTCCTCCAGGGTGCGAATTTTTTTCTGCTGTTTTTGATTCTGTTTTTAATTTTTATGATTTTTTCGTGACTCCTCATGATCATGTACCTAATAAAACACAAAATAACAATAAAATAAAATAAAATAAAAATTAGATAAATAAAATTGGGTTGCCTCCCAACAAGCGCTTCTTTAATGTCAATAGCTTGACATTGTGCTCTCATGGAGCCACAAAGGTGATCAGGTCAATGTTGTATAGTCCCAACACCAAACTTAGAGTTTGGATATGGGGTCTTAACACCAAACTTAGTGTTTGGTTGTGGCCTCCCAACACCAAACTTAGAGTTTGACTGTGGGGGCTCTTCTTGACTCTGAACTGAGAGAAGCTCTTCATGCTTACTCTCCTTTATCACAGAGGGATGGCTATGTGCCTTAAACACAAGGTAGTCCTCATTCAATTGAAGGACTAATTCACCTCTGTTGACATCTATCACAGCTCTTGCTGTGGCTAGGAAAGGTCTTCCAAGGATGATACAATCATCCTCTTCCTTCCTAGTGTCTAAGATTATGAAATCAGTAGGGATGTAAAGGCCTTCAACCTTTACTAACACGTCCTCTACTATTCCATAAGCTTGTCTCAATGACTTGTCTGCCAATTGTAATGAGAACAAGGCAGGTTGTACCTCAATGATTCCCAGCTTTTCCATTACAGAGAGTGGCATAAGATTTATCCCTGACCCCAGATCACATAGAGCTTTTTCAAAGGTCAATGTGCCTATGGTACAAGGTATTAAGAATTTGCCAGGATCTTATTTCTTTTGAGGTAAAATTTGCTGAATCCAGGTGTCTAGTTCACTAATGAGCAAAGGAGGTTCACTTTCCCAAGTCTCATTACCAAACAACTTGGCATTCAGCTTCATGATAGCTCCTAAATATTGAGCAACTTGCTCTCCAGTCACATCTTCATCCTCTTCAGAGGAAGAATAGTCTTCAGAGCTCATGAATGGCAGAAGGAGATTTAATGGAATCTCTATGGTCTCTATTTGAGCCTCAGATTCCTTTGGATCTTTAATAGGAAACTCCCTCTTTCTTGAGAGACGTCCAAGGAGGTCCTCCTCACTAGGATTTTTGTCCTCCTCCTCCCTTGTGCATTTGGCCATATTGATTAAATCAATGGCCTTGCACTCTCCTTTTGGATTCTCTTCTGTATTGCTTGGGAGAATACTGGGAGGAGTTTCAATGACTTTCTTACTCAGCTGGCCCACTTGTGCCTCTAGATTTCTGATGGAGGATCTTGTTTCACTCATGAAACTGAAGGTGGCCTTTGATATATTAGAGACTAAATTGGCTAACTTAGAAGTGTTTTGTTCAGAATTCTCTGTCTGTTGCTGAGAAGATGATGGAAAAGGCTTGCTATTGCTCAGCCTATTGCGTCCACCATTGTTAAAGCCTTGTTGAGGCTTTTGTTGATCCTTTCATGAGAAATTTGGATGATTTCTCCATGATGAATTATAGGTGTTTCCATAAGGTTCACCCATGTAATTTACCTTTGCTATTGCAGGGTTCTCAAGATCATAAGCTTCTTCAGAAGCTGCCTCTTTAGTACTGTTGGATGCATTTTGCCATCCATTCAGACTTTGAGAGATCATGTTGACTTGATGAGTCAACACTTTGTTCTGAGCCAATATGGCATTCAGAGCATCAATTTCAAGAACTCCCTTCCTCTGAGGTGTCTCAATATTCACGGAATTCCTCTCAGAAGTGTACATGAATTGGTTATTTGCAACCATGTCAATGAGTTCTTGAGCTTCTGCAGGCATTTTCTTTAGGTGAATGGATCCACCTACAGAATGGTCCAATGACATTTTCGAAAAATTAGCTAGACCATAATAGAATATATCTAATATGGTCCATTCTGAAAACATGTCAGATGGACACCTTTTGGTCAACTGCTTGTATCTTTCCCAAGCTTCACAGAGGAATTCACCATCTTTTTGTTTGAAGGTCTGAACATCCACTCTAAGCTTGCTCAGCTTTTGAGGAGGAAAGAATTTATCCAAGAAGGCAGTGACCAGCTTATCCCAGGAGTCCAGGCTATCCTTAGGTTGTGAATCCAACCATATTCTAGCTCTGTCTCTTACAGCAAAAGGGAAAAGCATGAGCTTGTAGACTTCAGGATCTACTCCATTCGTCTTAACAGTCTCACAGATCTGCAAGAACTCAGTTAAAAACTAATAAGGATCTTCAGATGGAAGTCCATAAAACTTGCAGTTTTGTTGCATTAAGGCAACTAGCTGAGGTTTCAGCTCAAAATTGTTTGCTCCAATGGCAGGAATGGAGATGCTTCTTCCATCAAATTTGGATGTGGGTTTGGTAAAGTCACCAAGCATCCTTCTTGCATTATCATTATTGGGTTCGGCTGCCATCTCCTTCTCTTGTTCGAAATTTTCTGAAAGGTTACTTCTGGATTGTTGTAATTTAGCTTCTCTTAGTTTCCTCTTCAAAGTCCTTTCAGGTTCAGGATCAATTTCAACAAGAGTACCTTTTTCCTTGTTCCTGCTCATATGAAATAGAAGAAAACAAGAAAAGAAGGAGGAATCCTCTATGTCACAGTATAAAGATTCCTTTATGTTAGTAGAAAAAGAAGGGGATAGAAGAACGAAAAGTGAAGAATCCAAACACAAGGGATAGATTGGGTTCGGATTTTTAGATGAAGAGAGGTGAAGAGAAGTGTTAGTAAATAAATAATTAAATAGAATAAGAAAAGAGATAGAGAATTTCGAAAATAATTTTGAAAAAGTGGTTGGTGATTTTCGAAAATTAAAGATAAGATATGATTAAAATTAAAATTTAAAATAATTAAAAAGAATTTTTGAAAAAGAGAGAGGTATTTTCGAAAATTAGAGAGGGATAGGTAGTTAGTTGGTTTTGAAAAAGATAAGAAACAAACAAAAAGTCAAATAGTTAGTTAAAAAAAGATATTAAAATTAAATTTGAAAAGATGAGAAGATAAGAAGTTAGATAAGATATTTTGAAATCAAATTTTGAAAAAGATAAAATTTTGAAAAAGATAAGATAAAAAGATAAGATTTTTAAGAAAAAAGGCATTTTGAAAAAGATTTAATTTTTTAAAATGACTTAACTAACAAGAAACTAAAAGATAACATTCTAGAATTTAAAGATTGAACCTTTCTTAACAAAAAAGTAACAAACTTCAAATTTTTGAACCAATCACATTAATTGTTAGCATATTTTCGAAAATATGATATAAAAATAAGGAAAAGGATTTTGAAAATAGTTTGAAAAAGAATTTAAAAAGATAAGATTTTTAAAATTGAAATTTTGACTTGACTTGTAAGAAACAACTAATTTTAAAAAATTTTGACCAAGTCAACCCAAAATTTCAAAAATTTGGAGAGAAAAAAGGAAAAGATATATTTTTTATTTTTTTTTGAATTTTTAATTATGAGAGAAAAAACACAAATATGACCCAAAACATGAAAATTTTGGATCAAAACACTTAATGCATGCAAGAACATTATGAATGTCAAGATGAACACCAAGAACACTTTGAAGATCATGATGAACATCAAGAACATAATTTTGAAAAATTTTTGATGCAAAGAAAACATACAAGACACCAAACTTAGAAAATTTTAATGCTTGGAAAATATGAATGCAAAGATGCACATGAAAAACAACAAAAGACACAAAATAAGAAATCATCAAGATCAAACAAGAAGACTTACTAAGAACAACTTGAAGATCATGAAGAACACCATGAATGCATGAAATTTTCGAAAAAATGGAAGAACAATATGAATATGCAATTGACACCAAACTTAAAAATTGACTCAAGACTCAAACAAGAACACAAAATATTTTTGGTTTTTATGATTTTATGATTTTTTTGGATTTTTATTAATTAATTTTTTTCGAAAATATTTTTGGAAAAACAAAAAAGAAAAGAAAATTTTGAAAAAGATTTTTGAAAAATTTTGAAAAGAAAATTACCTAATCTGAGCAACAAGATGAACCGTCAGTTGTTCAAACTCGACAATCCCCGGCAACGGCGCCAAAAACTTGGTGGACGAAATTGTGATCACATCAATGTAGTATTCTTTGTTGTTGTATGGAATCATTATTATGGCTCTTTGCTATGTGTGGACACAACTCCGTTCAACTAGCCAGCAAGTGTACTGGGTCGTCCAAGTAATACCTTGCGTGAGTAAGGGTCGATCCCACAGAGATTGTTGGTATGAAGCAAGCTATGGTCACCTTGTAAATCTCAGTTAGGTAAATTAAATGGTTATGGATTTCGAAAATTAATTAATAATAAACAGAAAATAAAATAGGATAGAAATACTTATGTAAATTAATGGTGGGGATTTCAGATAGGCGTGTGGAGATGCTAGAATCCTCTCGGATCTTTATTTTCTTATTACATTCATCCAATTTCTTCTTACTCCTTTCCATGGCAAGCTGTATGTAGGGCATCACCGTCGTCAATGGCTACTTTTAATCCTCTCAGGAAAATGGTCCTATGCGCTGTCACTGCATGGATAATCATCTGGAGGCATCACCCTTGCCGATGGCTACATCCCATCCTCTCAGTAAAAATGGTCCAAATGCTCTGTCACAGCACGGCTAATCATCTGTCGGTTCTCAATCAGGTTGGAATAGAATCCCTTGATTCTTTTGCGTCTGTCACTGACGCCCAGCCTTCAGGAGTTTGAAGCTCGTCACAGTCATTCAATACCGGAATCTTACTCGGATTACCACAAACAAGGTTAGACTTTCCAGATTCCCGGAATCCTACTCGGAATACCACAGACAAGGTTAGACTTTCCGGATTCCCATGAATGCCGCCATCTATCTAGCTTATACCACAAAGATTCTGTTGGGGAATCTAAGAGATATGCGCCCGGCCTAAGGTAGAACGAAAGTGGTTGTCAGTCACGTGCGTTCATAGGTGAGAATGATGATGAGTGTCATGGATCATCACATTCATCAAGTTGAAGTGCAACGTATATCTTGGAATAAGAATAAAAGAGAATTGAATAGAAGATAATAGTAATTGTATTGAAACTTGAGGTATAGCAGAGCTCCACACCCTTAATCTATGGTGTGTAGAAACTCCACCGTTGAAAATACATAAGTGAAAGATTCAGGCATGGCCGAATGGCCAGCCCCCATGGTCTAAGGACTAGGCGTCCAGAGATATCTAATACACTAGTAAAAAGTCCTATTTATAATAAACTAGCTACTAGGGTTTACAGGAGTAAGTAATTGATGCATAAATCCACTTCTAGGGCCCACTTGGTGTATGTTTAGGCTGAGCTTGATCTATCCACGAGCTGAGGCTTTTATTGGAGTTGAACGCCGAGTTATAGCGTGCTTCTGGCGTTCAACTCCGGGTCGTGACGTGTTTCTGGCGTTTGACTCCAGACAGCAGCATGTACTTGGCGTTGAGCGCCACTTTACGTCGTCAATTCCCGAATAAAGTATGGACTATTATATATTGCTGGAAAGCTCTGGATGTCTACTTTCTAACGCCGTTAAGAGCGCGCCATTTGGAGTTCTGTAGCTTCATAAAATCCATTTTGAGTGCAGGGAGGTCAGATTCCAACAGCATCAGCAGTCCTTTTGTCATCCTTTTTCAGAGTTTTGCTCAAGTCCCTCAATTTTAGCCAGAAATTACCTGAAATCACAGAAAAACACACAAACTCATAGTAAAGTCCAGAAATGTGAATTTAACATAAAAACTAATGAAAACATCCCTAAAAGTAGCTTGATCTTACTAAAAACTACTTAAAAACAATGCCAAAAAGCGTATAAATTATCCGCTCATCATTAATTAATTCTGATTTAAATTCAAATTTGAATTTAAAGATAGAAAAAGATATTATCTTAATTTTAGATATTAGATTTTAAATTAATTAGGATTAGTTATAAAAAGGGGAGACTTCTCTTCTTTTAGAGATTCCATTAGGGGGATTCCATTAGGGAATTCTATACAAATTTATATTCCGCCTTCCATGAGCTAGGATAACTAAGGTGGTTGAGTTCCTTTCATTCTTTATTCCTCCCCTCTTTTTCTATGTTATGTTCCGGTTTTCTGCTATTTTTCTTTGTTTGTTGCATGATCCTTTATTAGTTAGAATCCTAGGTCTAGTTTAGTTTTCCCTTAAGTGCTTTAATTCTGAAAAGATGTCTCACTGATCCTTTATTACCCACTGAGCTTGAAAAAAAATACAGAAGTGATGTATTGCATGAGAAATTGAGTTAATTTTAAGAATAGTCTTATTTACTTAAATATGGTGGTATTAATTATAATTTTGAATGTATGATATGAACAGTGCATATTTGAATTTGAATCAAGGGATGTTGATGTATGAGGAACAGAAATTTAGGGAATTATTATGACTTCTCTGAAATAAACAAAAATTTAATCATTGAAGCAAAAGAAATAGCAAAAAAAATAATAATAAAAAATAATATATATATATATATATTAAATAAATAAATAATAATAAAAGTAAGGTCCAAGGCTCTGAGCATCAATGACTAGGAGCAACTAATCTTCCACTATTAAGGTTAGGAGCACTGTCTATTTGTATGGATTGATTTTATTACTTTTTCTATTTTAATTTATGTATGGATTTATAATTTAAGAATTGTTTTTGCTCTTTATTTTATGAATTTGGGTGGAATGGAAGTATGACCCTCTTTCTATTTGAGTTCCTGTAAAATTTGGAAAAGCTCTTTACTTGAACAACACCTTGAAAAAATATTCTCCTAAATTTTAATTATCTGGATTTAACGGGATACGTGACATATAATCCTTCTCTTTTTGGGTAATTAGAGTTTTTGTGGCATATAAACTGGAATTTGATCATGTAGCTTCTAATTGGAATTAATTGACCAAGGAATTGGCAGTTAATGAATTTTAGAGGAGGCTAGAAAGGTCTAAGGAATTAGGGTATAGTCACATATAGTTTGCCATAAATTAAATCCTACATGATTAAAATAGTTAGTAAGAAAAGTTAATCCGGAAAAATAGATAACTCTGAAGCCTTAACAGTTTTCTCCATATTTTATTCCCAACTTATCTATTTATCTATCCTTTTTATATTTTGAGTTCGAATTTAAACATTTTGAATATCTCAAAATCATTTTCTACTTGCCTAACTAAGCCAATCAATCAATCATTGTTGCTTGATCCATCAATCCTCGTGGGATCGACCCTTACTCACGTAAGGTATTACTTGGTCCGACCCGGTGCACTTGCCGGTTAGTTTGTGGGTTATAAAATACCGCATCACACAACCCAAACCAACCAAAACCATATTAATTCTATCCCATACCAGATTTTTACCATTTGCCATACTTCAATTTACCATTCCACTATATGTAATCATCAATTCCCATTGATCAAATATCATTTAACCCATACCAACTGCTCTGTGGGTTACCTGAAACGGAGAGGTTGATCTCGGACGAGATCTTCTGAATTTATCAAGGCTGCTGTGCCTGACTTGTTGGAGTGGGAGATGCTGCTGGTCCTCGTTCACCGGAGGGGTGGTAACTGCAAGAGACTCCGATGCTTAAGTCAGTACGGGCTTTAAGCAGGTTTTTTGTAGAATTGGAGTATCAGTTATACCTGGGTGCTCCAGTGTTTTTATAGTAATGCTTGATGACCTTCCTTTGAGATAATTTGGTTATCTTATCTTATCTTTTATGGAAGAGATCTTTATCTTTTGGTCAACCGCCCTCGTATGGGCGGTGATCCTTTATTTTGGGCCTGCTTGGGCCTTTGCTGCGATCTTCCGAACTCTTTTTGTGAAGAGGTTGGTAACGGGCAAACCTTTCAAGAGGTCGGTGATGGACCAACCTTTCAAGAGGTCGGTCTATTTGCTTTAGGCCAACTCAGACTTTGTAGCTTGGACCGGTGTATGAACAGTGCCCCTGCTTGAGCTTCGTCCTTTCTGTGTGGTTGTGCTCGTTTATGAGCTTCGACCTCTTTGTGAAAGTCTTGCTTGAGCATCTTCCTGGTTGCGTCAGATCCGTCCTCTTCTTAAGTTAACTTCGTGTCTTTAATGATTTTGAATCGTGAGGCTTTTTTTAAATGTTGCGTCACTCCGAAGTGCATTAGTTTTGGTCTTAAGTGAGCGCTTTTAAAGCCTTTTAATAGGGCTTTTAATTTCCTTTTCCATTTCATTCCCTCGTTCAATTTGAAATTAGAGAGGTTTTTGGTTCTTTCAGTTTCCTTCTTTCTTCCGCTTCCTTGCTTCTTGTTCTCCTGCAAAAGACTTTCATTCGTCTAGCCCTTTTGTTTTTTTTTCCTAAAGCTTCCTTCCTTCCTGGAGTTTTCGAGCGGTGTTTGTGAATTGTAGGTGCTTTCGTTATGCACTCGTCGTTTATTGTTTCTCTCACAGGTTGGTATCTCTGTCTTTTCTAGTTTTCCTGCTATTCTCCTCTGTGTTTTGGTTTCCGATGGTTGTTGCATGCCTTGTTCCTTTAAAGTTGCAATCTTTTTTATCTTTTGTTGCTTTGTTCGGGGAAATGTGGGCACTTAGGTGAGCCGTTTTTAGTTACGCTTTTTCCTTTTGGTGATGGAGCTAGGGTTTTGATTCCCGTGTTCTTCCTTTGCTGTATCTACATTGTTGCTTCCAACGGACATTCTTGGGTACTGGCAATGATATTCTTGTCTCTTGTGAACCCTGGGGCGGCCTTTTGTTTGTTGTATGCTTGCTTCGCTTTTTTTTATCTTAGCTATGATTCTGTCCGAGTTGTTTGGTAATGACACTTCTTATTTTCTTGTTGTAGGTGTAGTTTCTTTATGTCTTATCGTAAGAATATTGTCGAGATGTCTACAAAGGTTCCTACTGGTATGGCTGATTGGTTTGATTCTATAGTGTTAATGTGTGTCACTGTGGCCGACCCAGAATATTGTGAGAAACTTAGGAAATTTCATAGGATCTGTAGCAGTAGAGATGATGAAAAGAACTATGAGCTGGTGTTGCCCGACCTTGAGAAGAGAGTTCGTTTTCCTCCCTTAGATCGGATAAAGTGTCCTTTTTTCTATGCCTATGACTATTTCTTCTCCTATCTAGCTATTACCTTTCCTTTTACCGAATTTGAAAATGAGGTTTTGTGGAATTGTAATGTGGTCCCGTCGCAGCTTCATCCGAATTCTTGGGCTTTTATGAAAATCTTCCAACTGTTGTGTCAGGAGTTGGGTATCCGACCTACTTTACACCTTTTCCTTTTCTTGTTTGTGCTGACCAAACTGGGGGTGGCCAAGAAGAAGGCTTCTTGAATCTCCTTTCGGGCTACTGATGAGTGGATAATTCTTATGCTTTTTGGAATTGTGTTTAGATAGTTTTTAGTAAGTTTCAGAGACATTTTAGTATATTATTATTAATTTTTGTGAAAAAATCACATTTCTAGACTTTACTATGAGTTTGTGTGTTTTTCTGTGATTTCAGGTATTTTCTGATTGAAATTGAGGGACCTGAGCAAAAATCTGATTTAGAAGCTGAAAAAGGACTGTAGATGCTGTTGGATTCTGACCTCCCTGCACTCGAAATAGATTTTCTGGAGCTATAGAAGCTTAATTAGCGTGCTCTCAATTGCGTTGGAAAGTAGACATCTTGGACTTTCTAGCAATATATAATAGTTCATACTTTTCCCGAGTTTTGATAACCCAAACTGGCGTTTAAACTCTAACTTTCTACCATTTTCTGGCATTAAACGCCAGAACTGGCATAAAAGCTGGAGTTAAATGCACAAAATGGCACCAGAGCTGGCGTTTAACTCCAAGAAAAGCCTATGCACGTGAAAGCTTCAATGCTCAGCCCAAGCACACACCCAGTGGGCCCCAGAAATGGATTTCTGCATCATTTACTTATTTCTATAAACCCTAGGTTACTAGTTCATTATAAATAGGACATTTTACTATTGTATTTTCATCTTTAGATCATTTTGAACCTATCTTTGTATCACTTTTGATCTCTTGATCACATTCTGGGGGCTGGCCATTCGGCCATGCCTAGACCTTCATCACTTATGTATTTTCAACGGTGGAGTTTCTACACCTCATAGATTAAGGTGTGGAGCTCTACTGTTCCTCATGAATTAATGCAAAGTACTATTGTTCTTCTATTCAATTCAAGCTTATTCTTATTCTAAGATATTCACTCGCACTTTAACCTAATGAATGTGATGACTCGTGACACTCATCATCATTCTCCCTTATGAACGCGTGCCTGACAACCACTTTCGTGCTACATGCAATAGCTTGAGTATGTATCTCTTGACCTCCTGGTCCACGACGCATGGTTGCCTCTCATGACAACAGAGCCTTCCATTTCGTGAGATCAGAGTCTTCGTGGTATAAGCTAGAATCAATGGGCAGCATTCTTGTGATCCAGACAGTCTAAACTTTGTCTGTGGTATTCCGAGTAGGATCTGGGATGGGATGACTGTGACGAGTTTAAACTCGCGAGTGCTGGGTGTAGTGACAGTGCGCAAAAGGATCATTGGATCTTATTCCAACACAAGTGGGAACCGACAGATGATTAGCCCTACGTAACCCAGAGCCAGACCATTTTCATTGAGAGGACGGACGGTAGCCATTGACAATGGTGATCCCCTAACATACAGCTTGCCATGGAAGGGAGTATGCATGATGGATGAAGGCAATAGGAAAGCAGAGATTCAGGAGGAACAAAGCATCTCCATACGCTTATCTGAAATTTCCACCAATGAATTACATAAGTATATCTATCTTATTTTATGTCTTATTCATCTTTTAATTATCAAAACCCCATAACCATTTGAATCTGCCTGAATGAGATTTACAAGATGACTATAGCTTGCTTCAAGCCGACAATCTCCGTGGGATCGACCCTTACTCACGTAAGGTATTACTTGGACTACCCAGTGCACTTGCTGGTCAGCTGCACGGAGTTGTGAAGAAGTGTAAGAATCACGATTCGTTGTACCAAGTTTTTGGCGCTGTTTTCGGGGATTGTTCGAGTTTGGACAACTGACGGTTCATCTTGTTGCTCAGATTAGGTAATTTTCTTTTTTTATTTTATTTTGTTCTTCATAATATTTAAGAATGAATTCTAGAGTTTCAGATGATTCCCATCAATTTGGCTGTTGTATGTAATGTCCTGCTGAAACTTGGCTAGCCATGTCTAATCTTTTTAGACTGAAGCTTTAGGCTAACATTGCATGATTCCTGGAATTCTTATTAAAAATTTTGAGTTTCTTTATTCTCTTTCTCAAAATAATTTTCGAAAAAAAAAATAAAATACAAAAGATTCATAAAATCAAAAAACAAAAAAAAATTGTGTTTCTTGTTTGAGTCTAGTGTTAAATTTTAAGTTTGGTGTCTATTTCATGTTTCTATTTTTCTTTCATTTTTCGAAAATATATGCATTGTGTTCTTCATTGATCTTCAAGTTGTTCTTGATGATTTTCTTTGTCTGATCTTTAAACTCTCTTGTTTTGTGTCTTTTGTTGTTTTTCATGTGCATTCTCAAATTGTTAGTGTCTCTAGTATGAAAATTTCTAAGTTTGGTGTCTTGCATGAGTATTCTTGATGTTCATCATGATCTTCATAGTATTCTTGATGTTCATCTTGACATTCAAAGTGTTCTTGCATGCATTCCTTGTTTTGATACGAGTTTTTCACGTTTAATTTCATTCTGTTGTTTTTCTCTCTCATCGTTAAAAATTCAAAAAAATTCAAAAATATATCTTTTCAAGTCAATAATAAAGAGAATTGAAGATTCAGAACATACAGTAGAGGAATCACAGAGAAAAAGCTGGGCGTTCAAAACGCCCAGTAAGGAAGGATTTCTGGTGTTTAAACGCCAGCCAGGGTACCTGGCTGGGCGTTTAACGCCCAAGGAGGTAGCCAAGTGGGCGTTAAACACTAGAATGGATACCATTATGGGCGTTTAATGCCAGGATAACACCAGGGAGGTAATTTTGTTTTCAATTCAAATCTTTTTCAAATTTTCAAGTTTTAAAACTAATTTTTCAAAATCTTATCTTTTTCATATCCTCTATTATTAATCATATCTTTTTCAAAATCAAATATTTTTCATTTCTCTTTTAATATTTTCGAAAATCCTTGCTAACAATTAACGTTGTGATTCAAAAATTTCAAGTTTGTTACTTTCTTGTTAAGAAAGGTTCAATATTTGAATTTTAGAATCATATCTTTTAATTTCTTTTTAGTCAAGTCATCAATTTTAAAAATCAAATCTTTTTTAAATTGTTTTTCAATCATATCTTTTCAAATCATATCTTTTTCAAATCACATCTTTTTAAATTCTAATTTCAAAATCTCTTTCTAACTTCTTATCTTTTCAAAATTTATTACCTCTTATCTATTTCAAAACCACCTAACTACTTCTCTCACCTCTAATTTTCGAAGGTCACTAACCTCTTTTTCAAAATTCTTTTTGATTAACTAATTATTTTAAATTCTAATCTCTTTTTATTTCAAAAATTTTTTTCGAAAATTCTTTCTCTCCCATCTCTTTCTATTTAATCACTAACACTTATCCTTCTTTAATAATTCGGACCCCCTCCCTCTCTATAAGTTCGAATTCTTCTCTCTACCTCATCCTTCTATTATTCTTTTCCTCTCACACATCAAGGAATCTCTATGATATGACATAGAGGATTCCATACTTTCTTTGTTTTCTTCTCTTTTATATGAGCAGGAACAAAGATAAAGGCATTCTTCTTGAAGCTAATCCTGAACCTGAAAAGACTCTGAAGAGGAAGCTAAGAGTAGGTAAAGCACAATACTCTAAAGAGGACCTGACAGAAATTTTCAAAAAGGAAGAACATAAAACAGACACGGCCGAATCCACCAACAACAATGCAAGGAAGGTGCTTGGTGACTTTACTGCACCAACTTCCAACTTCTATGGAAGAAGCATCTCAATTCCTGCGATTGGAGCAAACAACTTTGAGCTTAAGCCTCAATTAGTTTCTCTGATGCAACAGAATTGCAAGTTTCATGGACTTCCATTGGAAGATCCTTATCAGTTCTTGGCTAAATTCTTGCAAATCTGTGACACTGTTATGACCAATGGAGTTGATCCCGAGGTCTACAGACTTATGCTTTTCCCTTTTGCTGTAAGAGACAGAGCTAGTACATGGTTGAACTCACAACCTAGAGACAGCCTGAACTCTTGGAAAAAGCTAGTCAATGCCTTATTGGCTAAATTTTTTCCACCTCAAAAGATGAGTAAGCTTAGAGTGGAAGTTCAAACCTTCAAACAGAAGGAAGGTGAATCCCTCTATGATGCTTGGGAAAGATACAAGTAATTGATCAGAAGGTGTCCTTCTGACATGCTATCAGAATGGAGCATTATAGGTATCTTCTATGATGGTTTGTCTGAGTTATCCAAGATGTCATTGGACCATTCTGCAGGTGGATCTATTCATCTGAAGAAAATGCCTGCAGAAGCTCAGGAACTTATTGAAACGGTTGCAAATAACCAGTTCATGTACACTTCTAAAAGAAATTCTGTGAACAATGAGACAACTCAGAAGAAAGGAGTTCTTGAGATTGATACTTTGAATGCCATATTGGCTCAGAATAAATTATTGACTCAGCAAGTCAATATGATTTCTCAGAATCTGACTGGATTGCAAGCTGCATCCAGCAGTAATAAAGAAGCATCTTCTGAAGAAGAAGCTTATGATCCTGAGAACCCTGCAATGGAAGAGGTGAACTACATGGGAGAACCCTATGGAAACACCTATAATCCTTCATGGAGAAATCACCCAAATCTCTCATGGAAGGACCAACAGAAGCCTCAACAAGGCTTCAACAATAATAATGGTGGAAGAAAATAATGGTGGAAGAAATAGGTTTAGCAATACCAAGCCTTTTCCATCATCTTCTCAGCAACAAACAGAGTTTTCTGAGCAGAGCTGTTCTGGCTTAGCAACCATAGTCTCTGATCTATCTAAAAACACACTAAGTTTTATAAATGAAACAAGGTCCTCTATTAGAAATTTGGAGGCACAAGTGTGTCAGCTGAGTAAAAAGGTTACTGAAACTCCTCCTAGCACTCTCCCAAGCAATATAGAAGAAAATCCCAAGAGAAAGTGCAAGGCCATAACCATGACCAATATGGCCGAACCTGGAGAGAGTGAGTAGGACGTGATTCCCAGTGAGAAAAACCTCATGGGACATCCTCTGGATAAAAAGGAGTTCCCCTTTGAGGAACCAAAGGAATATGAGGCTCATACAGAGACCATAGAGATTCCATTGAACCTCCTTCTGCCATTCATGAGCTCTGATGAGTATTCTTCCTCTGAAGAGGATAAAGATATTACTAAAGAGCAAGTTGCTAAGTACCTTGGAGCAATCATGAAGCTGAATGCCAAGTTATTTGGTAATGAGACTTGGGTGGATGAACCCCCTGGTGCACGAAATTGTAATCTCAATGGTGCCAACAACTTGGTACGCACAATTGTAATATCACCCTTCTTCATAACTTCACACAACTAACCAGCAAGTGCACTGGGTCGTCCAAGTAATAAACCTTACGTGAGTAAGGGTCGATCCCACGGAGATTGTTGGTATGAAGCAAGCTATGGTCATCTTGTAAATCTCAGTCAGGCGGATTCTAATGGTTATAATGGTTTTTGAATATAAAGATAAATAAAGCATAAAATAGAGATAGAGATACTTATTTAATTCATTAGTGGGAATTTCAGATAAGCGCATGAAGATAGTGTGTTCTTTTTGAATCTCTGCTTTCCTACTGCTTTTATCCAATCACTCTTACTCCTTTCTATGGCAAGCTGTATGTTCGGGTTTCACCGGCGTCAATGGCAACCTCCCGTCCTCTCAGTGAAAATGGTCCAAATGCGCTGTCACCGCACGACTAATCATCTGTCGGTTCTCGATCATGTTGGAATAGAATCCAGTGATCCTTTTGCGTCTGTCACTACGCCCAACACTCGCGAGTTTGAAGCTCGTCACAGTCATCCCTTTCCAGATCATACCCGGAATACCACAGACAAGGTTTAGACTTTCCGGATCTTAGAAATGGCTGCCAATAATTCTAGCTTATACCACGAAGATTCCGATCTTTCGGAATGGAGGCTAAGAGATATACGCTCGATCTAAGGTAGAATGGAAGTGGTTGTCAGTCACGCGTTCATATGTGAGAATGATGATGAGTGTCACGGATCATCAGATTCATCATGTTGAAGTGCAGCGAATATCTTAGAACAAGAATAAGCATGAATTGAATAGAAGAACAATAGTACTTTGCATTAATACTCGAGGAACAGAAGAACTCCACATGGTCTGTAGAAACTCCAGGCATGGCCGAATGGCCAGCCTCCCCAAATGGCATATGAATTCAAAAATAGGGAAAAGGAACAATGGTCTAAGAGAGACTCCCAATACAATAGTAAAATGTTCTATTTATATTAGACTAGCTAGTAGGGTTTACAGAAATAAGTCTAAGTGCAAAAATCTACTTTCGGGGCCTACTTTGGTGTGTGCTTGGGCTGAGCATTAGCTTTACACGTGCAAAGGCTCCTCATGGGGTTAAACGCCAAGTTGTAACGTGTTTTTTGGTGTTTAACTCTGGTTTGTGATGTGTTTCTGGCGTTTTACTCCAGAATGCAGCACAGAACTGCATTGAACGCCAGTTTGCGTCGTCTAAACCCGAATAAAGTATGGATTATTATATATTGCTGGAAAGCCCTGGATGTCTACTTTCCAATTCAGTTGAGAGCGCACTATTTGGAGTTCTGTAGCTCCAGGAAATATATTTCGAGTGCAGAGAGGTCAGAATCCAACAACATCTGTAGTCCTTTTTCAGCCTCCTATCAGATTTTTGCTCAGGTCCCTCAATTTCATCCAGAAAATACTTGAAATCACAGAAAAATACACAAACTCATAGTAAAGTATAGAAATGTGAATTTTGCATAAAAACTAATTAAAACATCCCTGAAAGTAGCTAGATCCTACTAAAAACTACCTAAAAACAATGCTAAAAAGCGTAAAAATTATCCGCTCATCACAACACCAAACTTAAATTGTTGCTTGTCCCCAAGCAACTGAAAATCAAATAGGATAAAAAGAAGAGAATATACTATAAATCCGAAAACATCAATGAATATTAGTTCTAATTAGATGAGCGGGACTTGTAGCTTTTTGCTTCTGAACAATTTTGGCATCTCTCTTTATCCTTTAGAAGTTTAGAATGATTGGCATCCATAGGAACTCAGAGTTCAGATAGTGTTATTGATTCTCCTAGTTAAGTATGTTGATCCTTGAATATAGCTACTTTTATGAGTTTTGGCCGTGGCACTAAGCAATTTGTTTTCCAGTATTACCACCAGATACATAAATGCCACAGACACATGACTGGGTGAACCTTTTCAGATTGTGACTCAGCTTTGCTAAAGTCCACAGTTAGAGGTGTCCAGAGCTCTTAAGCACACTTTTTTTTGCTTTGGATCACGACTTTAACCACTCAGTCTCAAGCTTTTCACTTGGACCTTCATGACACAAGCACATGGTTAGAGACAGCTTGATTTAGCCACTTAGGCCTAGATTTTATTTCCTTGGGCCCTCCTATCCATTGATGCTCAAAGTCTTGGATCCTTTTTACCCTTGCCTTTTGGTTTTAAGGGCTATTGGCTTTTTCTGCTTGCCTTTTTTTCGCCATTATCTTTCTTTTTTTTTGCAAGCTTCTTCTTTTTCACTGCTTTTTCTTGCTTTAAAATTAATTTCATGATTTTTCAGATTATCAATAACATTTCTCTTTGTTCATCATTATTTCAAGAGCCAACAATTTTAACATTCATAAACAACAGGATAAAAAATATGCACTGTTTAAGCATTCATTCAGAAAACAAAAGGTATTGTCACCACATCAATATAATTAAACTAATTTCAAGGATGAATTTGAAACTCATGTACTTCTTGTTCTTTTGTATTAAAAACATATTTTCATTTAAGAAAGGTGAAGGATTCATGGAATTATTCATAGCCTTAAGACATAGTTACTAAATACTAATGATCATGTCACAAAGACATAAAACATAGATAAACATATAGCATAAAACTGAAAAACAGAGAGATAAAAACAAGGAAGTTAAGAAATGAGTCCACCTTAGTGAGGGTGGCGCCTTCTTCTTGAAGGACCAATGGTGTCTTTGAGCTCCTCTATGTCTCTTACTTGCCTTTGTTGCTCCTCACTCGTAGCTCTTTAATCTTCTCTAATCTCATTGAGAATGATGGAGTGCTCTTGGTATTCCACCCTTAATTGGTTCATGTTATGACTCAATCCTTCTAGAGAAGTGTTGAGTTGTTCCCAATAGTTATTTGGAGGAAAATGCATCCCTTGAGGCATCTCATGGATTTCTTGATGATGAGCTTCCTCATGCGTCTCTTGAGATCCATGAATGGGCTCTCATGTTTGCTCCATCCTCTTCTCAGTGATGGGCTTGTCCTCTTCAATGGGGATGTCTCCTTCTATGACAACTCCAGCTTAGTTGCATAGATGGCAAATGAGATGAGTAAAAGCTAGCCTTGCCAAGGTGGAGAGCTTTTCGGCTACTTTGTAGAGTTCTAGAGAGATGACTTCATGAACTTCTACTTCCTCTCCAATCATGATGCTATGGATCATGATGGCCCGATCCACAGTTACTTTGGATCGGTTGCTAGTAGGGATGATAGAGTGTTGGATAAACTCCAATAATCCTCTAGCCACAGGCTTAAGGTCCAATCTTCTCAATTGAACCGGCTTGCCTTTTGTAACAACCCTGATTTTCGAGTACGCGAGATCTTTTCTGAAAGTACGAATTTCTCCAGAAGATCAGTAAAGGGAACACCTCTGTTATATCATCAAGCATCTCAATCCTCATTATCATTATGTCATCCTTAAGATAGAACCTCCTCTGAGGCAATCTCGATAATGCAATCGCGAAGAACCTAGTTTTTGAACCGTATCGGTTGGCAGCTTTGATTCTGACTTTTGTAAATAGTCTCTGTTTGACGAACCGGACTCGATTCATGAGAGGAGAGAGATAATAGTATAATATTATCATTATACTATTATTAGAAAATGCTTGAATGATATTATAAGGTTACCTGGTCTGTTTTAGTTAAAAACAGAAAATCGGTTTAACCGGATTTACGGTTTACTGGTGCAGCTTAGCACCAGCACTCTCTGATGACTTTAGCAATGCTAAGGCCTCATTATACATGTTCTATTCTCATAATAAATATGTTACTAGTGTCATTTTCGCTAGTAGCTCATAAAATAATTTTTAGAGATGTTTTTGCAAGTGTTCTGATACATCTAGTTTTAGTAGTTATACACCTGGGATATTTTAATATTATTTTAATCCACCTTCAAGCCAACCAATCACAACTCACCCTACACCCCCAAAACCCCCAAGGCTGCCTCATTTGCTCATTGTGGACGAAAATCACCAAGAGAAAAAGGAGAGAAAATTCTTGGTTCATAAATCTTCAAAGCTTGATTTCTTCTGAACTAAAACTCAAATCAAAACTCCGATTTCACCAAAATGATCCTCTCTTCTTCCTCTACATAACCATATATCATATCAAGGCTGGAAATAAGGTGAGATGGCTGTCTCCCTCCCTCTTCAATTCGGTTTTCAAGGAAAACCATGCAAAACATGTGTTTTCTTGATGTTTTTCCTTAGGAATCATGCTTAACTTGACTTGAGGGCCAAGAAACGTGACTTTCCAGAAAGTCTAAGGTTAGAAATCACTTCCTAACATGCTGAGTGAGATTTGGGTAGTTGAGGGTTTTTGGATTTAAAGTTGTTCTTGATGTGATTTAGGAGGAAAAAGTGCTAAAGGACCACCTGAAAGCCTAACTGAATTAGGAGCAGCAAAACCAGGTAGGGTTTGATGAATTTAATCTTGATTGATTGTGTTTGAGTTGTTTAATTATGATATGGTTTGGCTGTGCTTGAAATTGATTGTTTATATGAGTGATTCTTGTTGAAATTTTGTTGAAAATTTGATGAAATTTGATGATATTTAAGCTATGAATGTTGTTCTTGAAGGCTGCTGGAAAACGAAACCCTAGGCCTTAAATTGGGGTTCAATTTGTGTTAAAATCATGTAGAAA
The DNA here is from genome assembly GCF_003086295.3 of Arachis hypogaea. Lineage (NCBI taxonomy): Eukaryota > Viridiplantae > Streptophyta > Magnoliopsida > Fabales > Fabaceae > Arachis > Arachis hypogaea. Next base: position 64,073,898 of record NC_092041.1, on the reverse strand, counting down.
AGATGGGGTTTTAGTGGCTGGAAATTTTGGTAAAAATCGGTTGCTGAAAAGACTGAAAAATGGGTAAAAACAGAGAAAGAATCTGAAGAATTTACGAAGAACACGAAGAACACTTTGAGTGTGGTGAAGAAAAATGAAGAACACCTTTTAGATCTTAGAAAGGGCAAGGAAGTAATTATTTTGGTGTTTGAGGGGTTATTTGGTAATTTTTGAAAGTTAGGGTGGTTAAAGTAGAAATATTAAAAGTTACCGGGGTAAAAAGTTAATTTTAAAGGTTAAAAGGTAAAGGCAAGGTAATTTTCGAAAATTTAATAATAAAATAATAAATAATAATAAAATATTAAATAATAATATTTAATTAAAAATAATATTTTAATAAAAATAATAAAATAATGCGAAAAAGGCAGTTTTCTGTAAAAGCTTTAGAAAGACAACTTTAAGTGCAGAATCTCATAATTACCTTCATAAAACACTTAGGGAGTGGTAATAACATGTTAGTGAGGCAAAGATAAAGAAAAGATAAAAAGTTAAAGAAAAGATAAAAATCGAAGAAAAAGTCTGTAATGTTTTAATGACAGAAAAACAGATAGAATTAGCGAACGAACTAGGGCAACATAGTTAGTCCTTGAGTTGCGACTAGGGTTAGGTATTATATGAAAATTTAAACTGTTTCAGTATAGACTTAATGAACCTATACTTGGGACAGGCAAACTATTCATACCGAGATTTACATAAGCTTTAAATACATACGTTAAGCAGAGAAAAGAGTAACCAGAGCAGAGTAAAGAGAACAGAGTAACCAGAATAGAGAAAAGAGATTAAGAGAAAAGAGTAATTTGATAAAGAGAAATGGTTTGAGTTAAGATGTTGTAAAAGTAAAGGCTGTAAAGTTTGTACAGGATGATTGAACAAAGAAAGAGAGGGGTATTGTATATGAATATGTAATTAGAGATGAATAACGAGAATGATAACTTATGATGATAATTACACTGATTCTTTTGAGGAAAGGTATTTAGTTTATGAAATTGTTGGCAAGGACGTGGGTTTTGTCCCGCTTGCATATTTATGATTATAAAAGAGAATAAAAAGTAGAGGACCAGTTGAAAGGTCATTTGTTGCTTGAGGCAACCCAAGAGATGTGTTTATTCATTTGTTGCGTTATGGCAACTCCTGAGATATTTGTGTGATGATCTGCTGCGTGAAGGCAGTCAGATAGATGGTGGTGTGACCACTGAGAACGCTTTCCTGGGATACCTTGCTATAATGCTTTGCTGTAAGACAGAGGTTGCTTACAGAGGTATCAAGATGAATGTGCTCCTGTAAGACAGAGGTCGCTTACAGTGAGTGTGTTGTTGCTCATGTAAGACAGAGGTTGCTTACAGTGAGTATGTTGTTGCTCCTGTAAGACAGAGGTTGCTTACAGTGAGTCTGTTGGGCGTATATCGGCTAATAAGTTTCGCCCTGCAAGACAAAGGTTGCTTGCAGTGGATACCCTGCAAGACAAAGGTTGCTTGCAGTGGATATTGCCAACAGGAAAGCCTTATCCAGACAGAGGTTGCTGGGTAACGTCGGGAGCGGGTATGTAACCGACAGATGAGCTCATTACCTGCACTAGGGCTAGACATGCATCATACTTGGTTGCACATTTACTCTGTTATGGTTGATTGTTTGAATGCATGTTTTCTTTGTTTGTATTCTATTCACTGTGTCTGTGTTTTATTTTCTTGTATTCTCTTGTTTGTGTTCTGCTTTCTATTTTCTCTATTTTCTCTAAGTTATCTGCTTCTTCTATCCACTGCTTCTCGATATTCTGCTATTTATCTGCTAAACAACACGGAATTAATGAACGTAACTAATAACCCCGACCCTACTAAGAACTCCCCAGTTCTTACCCCTTCTCTCTCCCTTCCCCTTCAGATGGAAGTAAGAGTACCTTACCGTAGTTCGTTGATGATGGTTCTGCGAAGAGGATCCTGCTCTAGGTAGTCTTCTGAGTCTAGGGTGAATATCATTCTCTGTTTATATGTATATACTGTGAGACCAGCCAACGTCTGCACCCCGTTCGTATGCGCACTTTAACCTAAATCCTGTGTACGAGATTCCTATTGTGTGGCTACTTCATGAGGTACCAGAGAGACGTCCTGTGGAAAAGTTTGATCGTGCAGAGGAGTAGCAGATGATGTTCTATCTTTTGATGACGTTCCACCTGACTTGAGTTGTGAAGACTTAGAATGTACTTTCCCTCGCTTTAGTAGTTTAGAGGGACTAGGTGAGTATAGAGTTTAGGCTAGCCTAGGTGCCAGCTTAGGGACCTCTTGAACAGGTCAGGACCTGGGATGTTGTATGTATGTATATGTATATAGTTATTATCTAGCTATATCTAGGGGTGTTCTAACTAAAAGTCTATTCTTAATCAAAGGCTGGATCACTGAATGTTGTTAACTGCTTGTGATGTATTTATGTGTGGTTGTTTACAACTGTTTTATCTGTTATTACTTGTGAATTGATTATGAGTGATTCCATCTATTAACCCAAATGTGTTCAAAAAAAAAATATACCTCGCAATTTAACAACGCTTTTAACAACGAATCAGGCTCATATGATAAATAATAGATAATAATTAGGAGGACAAATTGGTAGCGCTCAGTTTCCGGTATGATCTAGACATATTGAAAATTGGGTCGTTACACCTTTTGAGTCTTTTTTCCATTAAGCTCCTTCCACACATATGTCCATGAGGACTTGGTCCAACCTTTGATCAAGTTGTCCCTTCTAGTGTAGGGGCGTGCGTCTTCTTACATCATGGGCAAGTTGAACGCCAACCTTACATTCTTCGGACTGAAATTTAAGCATTTCCCCCGAACCATTGTAAGCCAATTCCTTGGGTTTGGGTTCATGCTTTGATCATGGTTCCTAGTGATCCATGCGTTTGCATAGAGCTCTTGAACCATTAAGATTCTGACTTGTTGAATGGGATTGGAGAGAACTTCCCATCCTCTTCTTCTAATCTATTGTCGGATCTCCGGATATTCGCCCTTTTTGAGCTTATAAGGGACCTCAGGGATCACCTTTTTCTTGGCCACAACTTCATAGAAGTGGTCTTGATGGGCTTTTGAGATGAATCTCTCCATCTCCCATGACTCAGAGGTGGACGCAATTGCCTTCCCTTTCCTCTTTCTTGAGGTTTCTCTGGCCTTAGGTGCCATCAATGGTTATGGAAAAACAAAAAAGCTATGTTTTTACCACACCAAACATAGAATGTTACTCGCCCTCGAGCAAAAGAAGAAAGAATAGAAGAAGAATAAGAAGATTTGGAGGAGAGGGAGAGAGGTGTGGGTTTCGGCCAAGGGGGAGAAGAGAGGGTAGTGTTGTGTGAGAATGAAGAAGGATGGATGGGTTTATATAGTGGAGGGAGAGGGGTTTAGGTTCGGTTATTTATGGTGGGTTTGGGTGGGAAAGAGATTTTAAATTTGAAGGTAGGTGGGGTTTATGGGGAAGAGTGGACGGATGTGATTGGTGAAGGTGTAATGGGGAAGAGAGATTGAGGTGATTGGTGAAGGGTATAATGTTATTGGATTGTGTGAGGAAGAGAGAAGTGGGGTAGGCAGGAATTTTGTGGGATCCACAGATCCTGAGGTGATCCTGTGGGATCCACAAATCTTGAGGTGTCAAGGATTTCTCATCCCTGCACCTTTTAGGCGTGTAAAACACCCTCTGTATGCAATTCTGGCGTTTAATGCCAGATTGATGCTTGTTTCTGGCGTTAAGCACCCAGATGTAGCTTGTTTCTAGCATTTAACACCAGTCTTATGCTTATTTCTGGCGTTAAACGCCAGCTTGGTGCTTGTTTCTGGCGTTAAACGCCAGACAGATGCTTGTTTCTGGCATTTAAACGCCAGACAACTCTTCCTTCAGGGTGTGCTTTTTCTTCTGCTGTTTTTGATTCTGTTTTTAATTTTTGCAATTGTTTTGTGACTCCACATGATCATAAACCTAATAAAACATAAAAGAACAATAGAAATATAGATAAATAAAAATTGGGTTGCCTCCCAATAAGTGCTTCTTTAATGTCAATAGCTTGACAGTGAGCTCTCATAGAGCTTTATAGATGTTCAGAGCATTGTTGGGACCTCCCAACACCAAACTTAGAGTTTGATTGTGGGGGCTGTGTTTTACTCTGTATTGAGAGAAGCTTTTCATGCTTCCTCTCTGTGGTTGCAGAAGAAGATCATTGAGCTTTAAACACAAGGTAGTCCCCATTCAATTGAAGGACTAGCTCTCCTCTGTCAACATCAATCACAGCTCCTGCTGTGGCTAGGAAGGGTCTTCCAAAGATGATGCATTCATCCTCATCCTTCCCAGTGTCTAGGATTATGAAATCAGCAGGGATGTAAAGGCCTTTAACCTTTACTAACACGTCCTCTACCAATCTATAAGCTTGTTTTATTGACTTGTCTGCCATCTCTAATGAGATTCTTGCAGCTTGTACCTCAAAGATTCCCAGTTTCTCCGTTACACAGAGTGGCATAAGATTTATACCTGACCCCAGGTCACACAGAGCCTTCTCAAAAGTCATGGTGCCTATGGTACAAGGTATTAAGAATTTACCAGGATCTTATTTCTTTTGAGGTAAAGTTTGCTGAACCCATGTATTTAGTTTACTAATGAGCAAGGAAGGTTCATCTTCCCAAGTCTCATTACCAAACAACTTGGCATGCAGCTTCATGATGGCTCCTAGATATTGAGCAACTTGCTCTTCAGTTACATCTTCATCCTCTTCAGAGGAAGAATAGTTCTCAGAGCCCATGAATGGCAGAAGAAAGTTTAATGGAATCTTTATGGTCTCTATATGAGCCACAGATTCCTTTAGGTCCTCAATAGGGAACTTCTTTCTGTCTGAAGGACGTCCCATGAGGTCTTCCTCATTGGAATTCACGTCTTCCCTTTCCTCTCTGGATTCGGCCATTTTGTTTATATCAATGGCCTTGCACTCTCTTTTTGGATTCTCTTCTGTATTGCTTGGGATAGTACTAGGAGGAGTTTCAATGACTCTTTTACTCAGCTGGCCCACTAGTGCCTCCAAATTTCTAATGGAGGACCTTGTTTCACTCATGAAACTTAAAGTGGCCTTAGATATATCAGAGACTATGTTTGCTAAGCTAGAGGGGCTTTGCTCAGAATTCTCTATCTGTTGCTGAGAAGATGATGGAAAAGTCTTGCTATTACTAAACCTGTTTCTTCCACCATTATTAAAGCCTTGTTGGGGCTTTTGTTGATCCTTCCATGAGAAATTTGGATGATTTCTCCATGAGGGATTATAGGTGTTTCCATAGGCTTCACCCATGTAATTCACCTCTGCCATTGCAGGGTTCTCAGGATCATAAGCTTCTTCTTCAGAAGATGCTTCTTCAGTACTGTTGGATGCATTTTGTAATCCATTCAGACTCTGAGAAATCATGTTGACTTGCTGAGTCAACATTTTATTCTGAGCCAATATGGTATTCAGAGTATCAATTTCAAGAACTCCCCTTTTCTGAGGGGTCCCATTATTCACAAGATTCCTCTCAGAGGTGTACATGAATTGGTTATTTGCAACCATGTCAATGAGTTCTTGAGCTTCTGTAGCCGTTTTCTTTAGGTGAATGGATCCACCTACAGAATGGTCCAGTGACATCTTAGAGAACTCAGATAGACCATCATAGAATATATCCAAAATAGTCCACTCTGAAAGCATATCAGAAGGACACTTTTTGGTCAACTACTTGTATCTTTCCCAAGCTTCATAGAGGGATTCACCATCTTTTTGCTTGAAGGTCTGAACATCCACTCTAAGCTTGCTCAGCTTTTAAGGACGAAAGAACTTGGCCAAAAAGGCCGTGACCAGCTTATCCCAAGAGTCTAGGCTATCTTTAGGTTGTGAGTCCAACCATGTTCTAGCACCGTCTCTTACAGCAAAAGGAAAAAGCATGAGCCTGTAGACTTCAGGATCTACTCCATTAGTCTTAACAGTATCATAATTCTGTAATAATTCAGTTAAAAATTGATAGGGATCTTTTGATGGAAGTCCATGAAAGTTGCAGTTCTATTGTATTAGAGCAACTAGTTGAGGCTTCAGCTCAAAATTGTTTGCTCCAATGGCAGGGATTGAGATGCTTATTCCATAAAAATTGGAAGTAGGTGTAGTATAATCACCAAGCATCCTCCTTGCATTGTTGTTGGGTTCGGCCATGTCTACTTCTTTTTCGAGATTCTCTGTAAGGTTTTCTTTGGATTTTTGTGCTTTAGCTTCTCTTAGTTTCTTCTTCAGAGTCCTTTCAGGTTCAGGATCTGCTTTAACAAGAATGTCCTTGTCCTTGCTCCTGCTCATATGAAAAAAAAGAGAACAGAAAAGAAGAGGAATCCTCTATGTCACAGTATAGAGATTCCTTTATGTGAGTAGAAGAAGAAAAGAATAGAAGAAGAAAAATTCAAACACAGAGAGAAAAGAGTAGAGGGTTTGAATTATGAGTAGAAGAGAAGTGTTAGTAGATAAATAAATAAGTAGAAAGAGATGAGAAGGAGAGAATTTCAAAAATTATTTAAAAAAAAGTTAGTGATTTTTGAAAATTAAGAGAAGGAATAAAATTAAAATTGAAATTTGAAACAATTAGTTAATTAAAAAGAATTTTGAAAAAGGGTGAGGAATTTTCGAAAATTACAGAGAGAGAAGTAGTTAGGTGGTTTTGAAAAAGATGAGAAACAAACAAAAAGTCAATTGGTTAGTTGAAAAAGATTTGAAAATCAATAAGATAGGAAGTTAGAAAAGATTTTTGAAATTGATTTTGAAAAAAGATATGATTTGAAAAAGATATGATTGAAAATATATTTTGAAAAAGATTTGAAAAGGAAATTAAAAAGATTTGATTTTTAAAATTAAAATTGATTACTTGACTAAAAAGAAACTAAAATATATGATTCTAGAATTTAAAGATTGAACCTTTCTTAACAAGAAAGTAACAAACTTCAAATTTTTTGAATCAATCACATTAATTATTAGTAAAGTTTTTGAAAATCATGAAATAAAGATAAGAAAAAGATTTTGAAAATCAAGTTTAAAAAATTTTCGAAAATAACAAAAGGAAAAAGAAAAGATTTGATTTTGAAAAAGATTTTGAAAAGATAAGATTTTTAAAATTGAAATCATGACTTTACTAACAAGAAACAACTTATTTTAAAATTTTTTGACTAAGTCAACCCAAAGATTTCAAATTTTTGAGTAAAAGAAGGAAAAGATATTTTTTGATTTTTGAATTTTTAATGATGAGAGAGAAAAACAACAAATGTGACCCAAAACATGAAAATTATGAATCAAAACACATGATGCATGCAAGAACACTATGAATGTCAAGATGAACACCAAGAACACTTTGAAGATCATGATGAACATCAAGATTTATTTTTGAAAAATTTTCAAGAAAAGAAAAATATGCACGACACCAAATTTAGAAATTTTCAATGTTTAGACACTATGGATCAAAAAATGCATATGAAAAACAACAAAAGACACAAAACAAGAAAATATGAAGATCAAACAAGAAAACTTATTAAGAACAACTTGAAGATCATGAAGAACACCATGCATGAGTTTTTCCAAAAATGCACAAATTTTAAAAACATGCAATTGACACCAAACTTAAAAATTGAGACTAGACTCAAACAAGAAACACAAAAATATTTTTTCTGATTTTATGATTTTATTAATTTTTTTTGGATTTTTTCAAAAATTTCTTTTTGAAAAACGAAAATAAAATAAAAAAATTTTTTGAAAGATTTTTTTTTGAAAACTTTTTGAAAAGAAAATTACCTAATGTGAGCAACAAGACGAACCGTCAATTGTCCAAACTCAAACAATCCCCGGCAACGGCGCCAAAAACATGGTGCACGAAATTGTGATCTCAATGGCACCAACAACTTGGTACGCACAATTGTAATATCATTCTTCTTCACAACTTTGCACAACAAATCAGCAAGTGCACTGGGTCGTCCAAGTAATAAACCTTACGTGAGTAAGTGTCGATCCCACGGAGATTGTTTGGAATGAAGCAAGCTATGGTCATCTTGTAAATCTCAGTCAGCCGGATTCTAATGGTTATAATGGTTTTTGAATATAAAGATAAATAAAGCATAAAATAGAGATAGAGATACTTATGTAATTCATTAGTGGGAATTTCAGATAAGCGCATGAAGATACTGTGTTCCTTTTGAATCTCTGCTTTCCTACTGCTTTCATTAGATCATTCTTACTCCTTTCTATGGCAAGCTGTATGTTCGGGTTTCACTGGCGTCAATGGCTACCTCCCGTCCTCTCAGTGAAAATGGTCCAAATGCGCTGTCACCGCACGGCTAATCATCTGTCGGTTCTCGATCATGTTGGAATAGAATCCAGTGATCCTTTTGCGTCTGTCACTACGCCCAACACTCGCGAGTTTAAAGCTCGTCACAGTCATCTCTTTCCAGATCCTACTTGGAATACCACAGACAAGGTTCAGACTTTCCGGATCTCAGGAATGGCCTCCAAAAATTCTAGCTTATATCAAGAAGTCTCCGATCTTTCGGAATGGAGGCTAAGAGATACACGTTCGATCTAAGGAAGAACGGAAGTGGTTGTTAGTCATGCGTTTATAGGTGAGAATGATGATGAGTGTCACGAATCATCACATTCATTATGTTGAAGTGCACCAAATATCTTAGAACAAGAATAAGCATTTATTGAATAGAAGAACAATAGTACTTTGCATTAATACTCTTGGAACAGCAGAGCTCCACACCGTAATCTATGGTGTGTAGAAACTCCACCGTTGAAAATACATAAGTGATAAAGGTCCAGGCGTGGCCGAATGGCCAGCCTCCCCAAATGGCATATGAATTCGAAAATAGGGAAAAGGAACAATGGTCTAAGAGAGACTCCCAATACAAAAGTAAAAAGTTCTATTTATACTAGACTAGCTACTAGGGTTTACAGAAATAAGTCTAAGTGCAGAAATCAACTTTCGGGGCCCACTTTGGTGTGTGCTTGGCCTGAGCATTAGCTTTACACGTGCAGAGGCTCCTCTTGGGCTTAAACGCCAAGTTGTAACGTGTTTTTGGCGTTTAACTCTGGTTTGTGACATGTTTCTGGCGTTTTACTCCAGAATGTAGCATGGAACTGGCGTTGAATGCCAGTTTGCGTCATCTAAACTCAAATAAAGTATGGATTATTATATATTGCTGGAAAGCTCTGGATGTCTACATTTTAATTCAATTGAGAACGCGCCATTTGGAGTTCTGTAGCTCTAGAAATTCCATTTCGAGTGCAGGGAGGTCAGAATCCAACAACATCTACAGTCCTTTTTCAGCCTACTATCAGATTTTTGCTCAGGTCCCTCAATTTCAGCCAGAAAATACCTGAAATCACAGAAAAACACATAAACTCATAGTAAAGTCCAGAAATATGATTTTTTGATAAAAACTAATAAAAAATCCTTGAAAGTAGCTAGATCCTACTAAAAACTACCTAAAAACAATGCCAAAATGCATTTAAATTATCCGCTCATCACCCTCCTTACTCACCAATGAACTGAATGACTTGATTAGGCAGACATTACCTCAGAAGAAACCGGATCCCAAAAAATTCTTAATACCCTGTACCATAGGCACCATGACCTTTGAGAAGGCTCTGTGTGACCTGGGCTCAGGCATAAACCTCATACCACTCTCTGTAATGGAGAAATTGGGAATCTTTGAGGTGCAAGCTACAAGAATCTCACTAGAGATGGCAGACAAATCCATGAAACAGGCTTATGGACTTGTAGAGGATGTTTTAGAGAAGGTTGAGGGCCTTTACTTCCCTGCTGACTTCATAATCCTAGCCATTGGAAGGAACAAGGATGAATCCATCATCCTTGGCAGACCCTTCCTAGCCACAGCAAAAGCTGTGATTGATTTTGACTGAGGAGAGTTTGTCCTTCAAGTGAATGAGGATTACCTTATGTTTAAAGCTCACGGATCTCCTTCAATACACATGGAAAAGTAGCATGAAAAGCTTCTCTCAATACAGAGTCAAAACAAGCCCCCACATTCAAACTCTAAGTTTGGTGTTAGGAGGCCACAACCATGCTCTGAGTATCTGTGAGGCTCCATGAGAGCTCACTGTCAAGCTATTGACATTAAAGAAGCGCTTATTGGGAAGCAACCCAATTTTTACTTATCTATGTTAAATTTCCATTGTTATTTTATGTTTTCTTTAGGATGATAATCATGTGGAATCACAAAAACAAATGCAAAAATTAAAGTAAAAATAAAAAATAGCATTAAAAATAGCACACCCTGGAGGATGAGCTTACTGGCATTTAGGTAGCAGAATGGGTGTTAAACGCCCAGTCTGGGACCATTCTGGGCGTTTAACGCCAGAAAAGGGCACCGGACTGGCGTTTAACGCCAAAAAGGGCACCAAGCTGGTGTTAAATGCCAGAAAGGGAAGAAAAGATGGCGTTAAATGCCAGAAAGGAAAGTAAAGCTGGCGTTAAACGCCAGAAATGGGCAGCAACCTGGCGTTTAACGCCAGGATTGGCACTCAAAGAGGCGTTTACACGCCAGAATGGTGCAGCAATGAGAAATCATTGACACCTCAGGATCTGTGGACCTCACAGGATCCCTACCTACCCCAACTCACTTTCCCCCTTCTTCAAACCTTTCCATAACACCCTTTTCACCACTCACATCCAACCACTATTTCCCACCTACACCCACCCACTTAAATTCAAACTATTCCCCTCCCAAAACACTCCCAACCCCACATGGCCGACCCTTTATACACCTCCATCTCTTCCATTTCTTCTTCTTCTCCTTCTTTCTTTCTTCTTTTGCTCGAGGACGAGCAATCTTTTAAGTTTGGTGTTGAAAAAGCATTGCTTTTTGTTTTTCCATAACCATTAATGGCACCTAAGACTGGAGAAACCTCTAGGAAGAGGAAAGAAAAGGCAGTTATGTCCAACTCCGAGTCATGGGAGATGGAGAGATTATCTCAAAAACCCATCACTAGAAAGGAGCACCAAAAGCACTAAGGATGGAGCACCAAGAGCACTTCATTATCCTCCATGAAATCTGTTCATACCTTGGGTCGAGCTGTCTGAGTCGGGATGTTCAGTAGCAAAGCGACCAACCTCTTTTGGTCAAGCAGACCGACTTCTTCGTAAAGAACTCGGCCAAATTGACAGGAAAGCCCAAAGAAGGGCCCAACTCAAGGAATACGACCCCGATCCAAAGGCAGCCCAAGCCTATAGAGATAATAGCGATTCCATGGAAGATAAACTGACCTCGACAAAAGATAAGATAAGATAAGATAACTAACTTATCTTATCCAAAGAAGGTCACATCTCACCATTATAAATACATTGGAGCACCCAGATATAACTCATACTCTGATTCTATTCAATACCTGCTTAATACCCTTGCTAACTTAAGCATCGGAGTCCCTTGCAGGTACCCCCCACCCTCTGGGGTTGAAGGATCAGCACTACCACCAAGTCCAACAAGTCGAACACAACTGCTCCAACCAGCACAGAAGATCTCGTCTGAGATCGACCTCCAATTTCAGGTAATCCTCAGAAATTGGTGCCGTTGCCGGGGACCCTGGAAGTCATCCCATCACCATGGCGGATGACCATGACAACGACCACGACTCAGATCTAGAGGATAGATTGTGGACGAAATTGTGATTATCAATAATGGCTCCTTGGCATGTGCATCTATTAACTTAGCACTTTCTTTCCACAACTCTGTTCAACTAACCACCAAGCATACTGGGTCGTCCAAGTAGTAAACCTTACGTGAGTAAGGGTCGATCCCACAGAGATTGTAGGTATGAAGCAAGCTATGGTCACCTTATAAATCTCAGTCAGGTGGATTTAACTAATTTAAGGGATTATTGGTTTAAATATGATTAATAAAATAAATAGAAAATAAAGATAAATAAAATAGGATAGAAATACTTATGTAAATTAATGGTGGGAATTTTAGATAGGCGTATGGAGATGCTGTGCTCCTTCTGAATCTCTGCTTTCCAACTTCTTCCTTCTTGTTTTTCATCACTCCTTTCTATGGTAAGCTATATGTAGGGCATCACTGTTGTCAATGGCTACATCCCATCCTCTCAGTGAAAAAGGTCCAAATGCTCTGTCACAGCACGGCTAATCATCTGTCGGTTCTCAATCAGGTTGGAATAGAATCCCGTGATTCTTTTGCGTCTGTCACTAACGCCCAGCCTTTAGGAGTTTGAAGCTCGTCACGGTCATTCAATCCCAGAATCCTACTCGGAATACCACAGACAAGGTTAGACTTTCCGGATTCCGATGAATACCGCCATCAATTCTAGCTTCTACCACGAAGATTCTGATTAAGGAATCTAAGAGATATGCGCCCGGCCTAAGGTAGAACGGAAGTGGTTGTCAATCACGCGTGTTCATAGGTGAGAATAGTGATGAGTGTCACGGATCATCACATTCGTCATGTTGAAGTGCAACGAATATCTTAGAACAGGAATAAATGAAATTTAAAGGAAAAGAGTAGTAATTGCATTAAAACTTGAGGTACAGCAGAGCTCCACACCCTTAATCTATGGTGTGTAGAAACTCCACCATTGAAAATACAAAAGTGAAAGGTTCAGGCATGGCCGGGAGGCCGGTCCCTGAATGATCAAAAGACCGAATGGCCAAAAGATGTCTAATACAATAGTAAACTATCCTATTTATACTAGACTAGCTACTAGGGTTTACAGGAGTAAGTAATTGATGCATAAATCCACTTCCAGGGCCCACTTGGTGTATGTTTGGGCTGAGCTTGATCTATCCACGAGCTGAGGCTTCTTTTGGAGTTGAACGCCAAGTTGTAATGTGTTTTGGGCGTTCAACTCTGGTTCGTGACGTGTTTCTGGCGTTTGACTCCAGAATGCAGCATGGAACTGGCGTTGAGCGCCAGTTTACATCGTCAAATCCCGAACAAAGTACGGAGTATTATATATTGCTGGAAAGCACTGGATGTCTACTTTCCAACGCCGTTGAGAGCGCGGCATTTGGAGTATTTTAGCTCTAGAAAATCCATTTTGAGTGCAGGGAGGTCAGATTCCAACAGCATCAGCAGTCCTTTAATTTGTCAGCCTCGTTATCAGAGTTTTGCTCAGGTCCCTCAATTTCAGCCAGAAAATACCTGAAATCACAGAAAAATACACAAACTCATAGTAAAGTCCAAAAATGTGAATTTAGCATAAAACCTAATGAAAACATCCCTAAAAGTAACTAGATCATGCTAAAAACTACCTAAAATCAATGCCAAAAAGCGTATAAATTATCCGCTCATCACAACACCAAACTTAAATCGTTGCTTGTCCCCAAGCAACTGAAAATAAAATAGGATAAAAAGAAGAGAATATACTATAAATCTCAAAATATCGATGAATATTAATTCTAATTAGATGAGCGGGACTTGTAGCTTTTTGCTTTTGAACAGTTTTGGCATCTCACTTTTTCCTTTGAAGTTCAGAATGATTGGCTTCTCTAGGAACTTAGAATTTCAGATAGTGTTATTGCTTCTCCTAGTTAAGTATGTTGATTCTTGAACACAGCTACTTTTATGAGTCATGGCCGTGGCCCTAAGCACTTTGTTTTCCAGTATTACCACCGGATACATAAATGCCACAGACACATGACTAGGTGAACCTTTTCAGATTGTGACTCAGCTTTGCTAGAGTCCCCACTTAGAGGTGTCCAGAGCACTTAAGCACACTCTTTTTGCTTTGGATCATGACTTTAACCACTCAGTCTCAAGCTTTTCACTTGGACCTTCATGACACAAGCACATGGTTAGGGACAGCTTGGTTTAGCCGCTTAGGCCTGGATTTATTTCCTTTGGCCCTCCTATCCATTGATGCTCAAAGCCTTGGATCCTTTTACCCTTGCCTTTTGGTTTTAAGGGCTATTGGCTTTTTCTGCTTGCTTTTTCTTTTTCTTTCTAAATTTTTTTTGCCACTTTTTTTTCTAGCCTTTGCTTTTTCACTGCTTTTTCTTGCTTCAAAAATCAATTTTATGATTTTTCAGATAATCAATAACATTTCTCTTTGTTCATCATTCTTTCAAGAGCGAACATTTTTAACATTCATACACAACAAGATCAAAATATGCACTGTTCAAGCATTCATTCAGAAAACAAAAAGTATTGTCACCACATCAATATAATTAAACTAAATTCAAGGATAAATTCGAAATTCATGTACTTCTTGTTCTTTTAAATTAAAATATTTTTCATTTAAGAGAGGTGAAGGATTAATGGAATTATTCATAACTTTAAGACATAGTTACTAACTATTAATGATCATGAAGTAGAGACACAAAACATAGATGAACATATAACATAAAAATCGAACAGTAGAAAAATAAGAACAAGGAATGAATCCACCTTAGTGGCGTCTTCTTCTTGAAAGACCAACAATGTCCTTAAGCTCCTCTATGCCCCTTCCTTGCCTTTGTTGCTCCTCCCTCATTACTCTTTGGTCTTCTCTAATTTCATGGAGGATGATGGAGTGCTCTTGATGTTCCACCCTTAATTGTTCCACATTGTAACTCAAATCTTCTAGGGAAGTGTTGTGTTGTTCCCAATAGTTGTTGGGAGGAAAGTGCATCCTTTGAGGCATCTCAGGGATTTCTTGATGATGAGCTTCCTCATGCATCTCTTGAGATCCGTGGAGGGTCTCTCTTGTTTGCTCCATCCTCTTCTTTGTGATGGGCTTATCCTCTTCAATGAGGATGTCTCCTTCTATGATAACTCCAGCTGAGCAACATAGAAGGCAAATAAGATGAGGAAAAGCTAGCCTTGCCGTGGTGGAAGACTTGTCGGCTATTTTGTAGAATTCAAAAGAGATAACTTCATGAACTTCTATTTTCTCTCCAATCATGATGCTTTGAACCATGATGGCCCGATCCACAGTAACTTCGGATCGGTTGCTAGTAGGGATGATAGAGTGTTGGATGAACTCCAACCATCCTCTAGCTACAGGCTTGAGGTTCAGTCTTCTCAGTTGAACTGGCTTGCCTTTGGAGTCTCTTTTCCATTGAGCTCCTTCCACACATATGTCCACGAGGACTTGGTCCAACCTTTGATCAAAGTTGACTCTTCTAGTGTAGGGGCGTTCATCTCCTTGCATCATGGGCAAGTTGAATGCCAACCTCACATTTTCCGGATTAAAATCTAAGTATTTCCCCCGAACCATTGTAAGAGAATTCTTTGGATTCGGGTTCACACTTTGATCATGGTTCCTAGTGATCCATGCATTGGCATAGAACTCTTGAACCATTAAGATTCCGACTTGTTGAATGGGGTTGGTTAGCACTTCCCAACTTCTTCTTCAGATCTCATGTCGGATCTCCGGATACTTATTTTTCTTGAGCTTGAAAGGGACCTCAGGGATCACCTTCTTCTTTGCCACAACATCATAGAAGTGGTCTTGATGGCTTTTGGAGATGAATCTTTCCATCTCCAATGACTCGGAGGTGGAAGCTTTTGTCTTCCCTTTCCCTTTTCTAGAGGATTCTCCGGCCTTAGGTGCCATTGATGGTAATGAAAAAACAAAAAGCTTATGCTTTTACCACACCAAACTTAAAATATTGATTGCCCTCGAGCAAGAAAAGAAAGAAGAAAAGAAGAAGAAGAAGAAAAAATGGAGGAGAGTGAGTGGTGAAGGATTCGGCCAAGGTATAGAAGAGGGGGTTGTGTGGTATGAAAATGAAGTTGAATGGATGGGTATATATAGGGAGGGGAGGGAGGTTAGGTTCGGCTATGTAGGGTGGGTTTGGGTGGGAAAGATGTTTGAATTTTGAAGGTTGGTGGGGTTTATGGGGAAGAGTGGATGAATGTGAGTGGTGAAGGGGGTAATTGGGAAGAGAGATTGAGGTGATTGGTGAAGAGTTTTTGGGGAAGTGTGTTATAGGATTATTAGGAGGTAAGGTGGGAATATGTTAAATGGGAATCCTGTGGGGTCCACAGATCCTGAGATGATCCTGTGGGGTCCACAGATCCTGAGGTGCCAAGGATTTACATCCCTACACCAATTAGGCATGTAAAATGTCTTAGAATACCATTCTGGCGTTTAAACGCCGAAGTGATGCACGTTCTGGGTGTCCAACGCCCATGTGCAGCATGTTTCTGACGTTGAACGCCAGTTCCATGCTTGTTACTGGCGTTCAGTGCCAGCTTTCCTCAAGGCATATTCTTGGCGTCAAAACGCCAGGATGTTGCTTGTTTCTGGCATTCAGCGCCAGATCCATGCTCTGTTCTGGTGTTGAACGCTAGCCAGATGCACCTTACTAGCGTTTAAACGCCAGTAAGTCCTTCCTCCAGGGTGTGATTTTTCTTCTGCTATTTTGATTCTGTTTTTAATTTTAATAATTTTTTTCGTGACTCCACATGATCATGAACCTAATAAAACACAAAATAACAATAAAATAAAAATAAAATTAGATAAATAAAAATTAGGTTACCTCCCAACAAGCGCTCTTTTAATGTCACTAGCTTGACAGTGGGCTCTCATGGAGCCTCACAGATATTTAGAGCATGATGAGGGCCTCCCAACACCAAACTTAGAGGTTGACTGTGGGGGCTCTTTTTGACTCTGTACTAAGAGAAGCTTTTCATGCGTCCTCTCCATGGTTGCAGAGGAAGGTCCTTGAGCTTTAAACACAAGATAGTCCCCATTCAATTGAAGGACTAATTCTCCTCTGTTAACAATAATCACAGCTTCTGCTGTGGCTAGGAAGGGTCTTCCAAGGATGATGCATTTATCCTCTTCCTTCCTAGTGTTTAAGATTATGAAATCAGCAGGGATGTAAAGGCCTTCAACCTTTACTAACACGTCCTCTACTAATCCATAAGCTTGTCTTACTGACTTGTCTGCCAGTTGTAATGAGAATAAGGCAGGTTGTACCTCAATGATCCCTAGTTTCTCCATTATAGAGAATGGCATAAGATTTATGCCTGACTCCAGGTCACACAGAGCCTTGTTAAAGGTCATGGTGCCTATGGTACAGGGTATTAAGAATTTACCAGGATCTTGTCTCTTTTGAGGTAAAGTTTTCTGAATCCATGTATCTAGTTCACTAATGAGCAAGGGGGTTCACCTTCCCAAGTCTCATTACCAAACAACATGGCATTCAGCTTCATGATAGCTCCTAAATATTGAGCAACTTGCTCTCTAGTTACATCTTCATCCTCTTCAGAGGAAGAATAGTCTTCAGAGCTCATGAATGGCAGAAGGAGATTTAATGGAATCTCTATGGTCTCTATATGAGCCTCAGATTCCTTTAGGTCCTTAATAGGGGACTCTTTCTTGCTTGAGAGACGTCCCAGGAGATCTTTCTCACTAGGATTTTTGTCTTTCTCCTCCCTTGTGCATTCGGCCATATTGATTACATCAATGGCCTTGCACTCTCCTTTTGGATTCTCTTCTGTATTGCTTGGGAGAATACTGGGAGGAGTTTCAATGACTTTCTTACTCAGCTGGCCCACTTGTGCCTCCAAATTTCTGATGGAGGACCTTGTCTCACTCATGAAACTTAAAGTGGCTTTTGACAAATCAGAGACTAAATTTACTAAATTAGAGGGGCTCTGCTCAGAATTCTCTGTCTGTTGCTGAGAAGATGATGGAAAAGGCTTGTTATTGATAAGCCTGTTTCTTCCACCATTATTAAAGCCTTGTTGAGGCTTTTGTTGATCCTTCCATGAGAAATTTAGATGATTTCTCCATGATGAATTATAGGTGTTTCCATAAGGTTCACTCATGTAATTAACCTCTGCCATTGTAGGGTTCTCAGGATCATAAGCTTCTTCAGAAGCTGCCTCTTTAGTACTGTTGGATGCATTTTGCCATCCATTCAGACTTTGAGAGATCATGTTGACTTGCTGAGTCAACACTTTGTTCTGAGCCAATATGGCATTCAGAGCATCAATTTCAAGAACTCTCTTCCTCTGAGGCATCCCATTATTCACAGAATTCCTCTCAGAAGTGTACATGAATTGGTTATTTGTAACCATGTCAATAAGTTCTTGAGCTTCTGCAGGCATTTTCTTTAAGTGAATGGATCCACCTGCAGAATGGTCCAATGACATTTTGGAAAACTCAGATAGACCATAATAGAATATATCTATCATGGTCCATTCAGAAAACATGTCAGAAGGACATCTTTTGGTCATCTGTTTGTATCTTTCCCAAGCTTCATAGAGGGATTCACCATCTTTTTGTTTGAAGGTCTGAACATCCACTCTAAGCTTGCTCAGCTTTTGAGGAGGAAAGAACTTAGCCAAGAAGGCCGTGACCAGCTTACCCCAGGAGTCCAGGCTATCTTTAGGTTGTGAATCCAACCATGTTCTAGCTCTGTCTCTTACAGCAAAGGGGAAAAGCATGAGCCTGTAGACTTCAGGATCTACTCCATTTGTCTTAACAGTCTCACAAATCTGCAAGAACTCAGTTAAAAACTGATAAGGATCTTCAGATGGAAGTCCATGAACCTTGCAGTTCTGTTGCATTAGAGCAACTAATTGAGGTTTCAGCTCAAAATTGTTTGCTCCAATGGCCGGAATGGAGATGCTTCTTCCATGAAATTTGGACGTTGGTTTAGTGAAATTACCTAGCATTCTCCTTGCATTATTGTTGTTGGGTTCGGCTGCCATCTCCTTCTCTTGTTCGAAAATCTTAGAAAGGTTTCCTCTAGATTGTTGTAATTTAGCTTTTCTTAGTTTCCTTTTTAGAGTTCTTTCAGGTTCTGGATCAGCTTCAACAAGAATGCCATTTTTCTTGTTCCTGCTCATATAGGGAAGAAGAGAACAAGAAAAGAAAGAGGAATCCTCTATGTCACAGTATAGAGATTCCTTTATGTTAGTAGAAGAAGAAAGGGAATAGGAGCGAAGAAGAATGAATAGGTAGGGGCAGTGATTTGAGATGAAGAGAGGTGAAGAGAAGAGTTAGTAAATAAATAAATAAATAGAAGAAAGGGAGAGGGAAGAAATTTCGAAAATAAATTTGAAAAGAAGTTAAATGATTTTCGAAAATAAAAGATAAGATATTAAAATTAAAACAATTAATTAATTAAAAAAATTTTTTGAAAAAGGGATGAGATATTTTCGAAAATTAGAGAGGAAAGAGTAGTTAGGTGGTTTTGAAAAGATAAGAAACAAACAAAAAGTCAACTAGTTAGTTGGAAAAGATATTAAAATCAAATTTGAAAAGATAAGAAGATAAGAAGTTAGAAAAGATATTTTAAAATCAAACTTTTTTGAAAAAGATAAAATTTTGAAAAAGATATGATAAAAAGATAAGATAAGAAGATATGATAAAAAGATATGATAAAAAGATAAGATTCTTAAGAAAAAGATATTTTGAAAAAGATTTAATTTTTAAAATTAAAATTGATTACTTGACTAATAAGAAACTAAAAGATAGGATTCTAGAAGTTAAAGATTGAACCTTTCTTAACAAGAAAGTAACAAACATCAAATTTTTGAATCAATCAAATTAATTGTTAGTAAAGTTTCAATTTTTTTTTTGAAAAAAAAAGATAAGAAAAAGATTTTAAAAATAAATTTTTAAAATTTCGAAATTATTGAAAAAATGAAAAAGATGTGATTTTTAAAAAAGATTTTGAAAAGATAAGATTTTTAAAATTGAAAATTTGACTTGACTTATGAGTAACAACTAATTTTAAAAGTTGTTGACTAAGTCAACTTAAATTTTCGAAAATTTGGAGAAAATTAAGGAAATGATATTTTTTGATTTTTTGAATTTTTAATGATGAGAGAGAAAAACACAATTATGACCCAAAACATGAAAATTTTGGATCAAAACACATGATGCATGCAAGAACACTATGAATGTCAAGATGAACACCAAGAACACTTTGAAGATCATGATGAACATCAAGAACATATTTTTTGAAAAATTTTTGATGCAAAGAAAACATGCAAGACACCAAACTTAGAAATTTTTAAGGCTTGGAAAATATGTATGCAAAGATGCACATGAAAAACAACAAAAGACACAAAATAAGAAATCATCAAGATCAAACAAGAAGTCTTACCAAGAACAACTTGAAGATCATGAAGAACACCATGAATGCATGAATTTTTCGAAAAAATGCAAGAACAATATGCATATGCAATTGACACCAAACTTAAAAATTGACTCAAGACTCAAACAAGAAACACAAAATATTTTTGGTTTTTATGATTTTATGATTTTTTGGTATTTTTTTTATTTATTTTCGAAATAAAAGGAAAAAAATTTTTTGAAAAATTTTTGAAAACAAAACAAAAAGAAAATTACCTAATCTGAGCAACAAGATGAACCGTTACTTGGTGGACGAAATTGTGATTATCAATAATGGCTCCTTGGCATGTGCATCTATTAACTTAGCACTTTCTTTCCACAACTCCGTTCAACTAACCAGCAAGTGTATTGGGTCGTCCAAGTAATAAACCTTACGTGAGTAAGGGTCGATCCCATAGAGATTGTTGGTATGAAGCAAGCTATGGTCACCTTATAAATCTCAGTCAGACGGATTTAACTAATTTAAGGGATTATTGGTTTAAATATGATTAATAAAATAAATAGAAAATAAAGATAAATAAAATAAGATAGAAATACTTATGTAAATTAATGGTCGGAATTTCAGATAGGCGTATGGAGATACTGTGCTCCTTCTGAATCTCTCTTTCCTACTTCTTCCTTCTAATTTTTCATCACTCCTTTCTATGGCAAGCTGTATGTAGGGCATCACCGTTGTCAATGGCTACATCCCATCCTCTCAGTGAAAAAGGTCCAAATGCTCTGTCACAGCACGACTAATCAACTGTTGGTTCTCAATCAGGTTGGAATAGAATCTAGTGATTCTTTTGTGTCTGTCACTAATGCCCAGCCTTCAGGAGTTTGAAGCTCGTCATAGTCATTCAATCACGGAATCCTACTCGGAATACCACAGACAAGGTTAGACTTTCCGGATTCCCATGAATGCCGTCATCAATTCTAGCTTCTACTACGAAGATTCTGATTAAGGAATCTAAGAGATATGCGACCGGCCTAAGGTAGAACGGAAGTGGTTGTCAATCACGCGCGTTCATAGGTGAGAATGATGATGAGTGTCACAGATCATCACATTCGTCACGTTGAAGTGCAACGAATATCTTAGAACAGGAATAAATGAAATTTAAAGGAAATGAGTAGTAATTGCATTAAAACTTGAGGTACAGCAAAGCTACACACCCTTAATCTATGGTGTGTAGAAACTCCACCGTTAAAAATACATGAGTGAAAGGTTCAGGCATGGCCGAGAGGCCAGCCCCTTGAATGATCAAAAGACCGAATGGCCAAAAGATGTCTAATACAATAGTAAACTATCCTATTTATACTAGACTAGCTACTAGGGTTTACAGGAGTAAGTAATTGATGCTTAAATCCACTTCCAGGGCCCACTTGGTGTATGTTTGGGCTGAGCTTGATCTATCCACGAGCTGAGGCTTCTTTTGGAGTTGAACGCCAAGTTGTAATGTGTTTTGGGCGTTCAACTTTGGTTCGTGACGTGTTTCTGGCGTTTGACTCCAGAATGCTGCATGGAACTGGCGTTGAGCGCCAGTTTACGTTGTCAAATCTCGAACAAAGTATGGAATATTATATATTGCTGGAAAGCTCTGGATGTCCACTTTCCAACGCCGTTGCGAGCGCGCCATTTTGAGTTTTGTAGCTCTAGAAAATCCATTTTGAGTGCAGGGAGGTCAGATTCCAACAGCATCAGCAGTCCTTTGTCAGCCTCGTTATCAGTGTTTTGCTCAGGTCCCTCAATTTCAGCCAGAAAATACATGAAATCACAGAAAAACACACAAACTCATAGTAAAGTCCAGAAATGTGAATTTAGCATAAAAACTAATGAAAACATCCCTAAAAGTAACTAGATCATACTAAAAACTACCTAAAAACAATGCCAAAAAGCGTATAAATTATCCGCTCTTCAATAGAACGCCGCACAAAAACGCGGACACTACACCAAAGGATACTCCTCAACTTAACAACGAAAAGGATTCTCCAAACGCAGGAACCATAGAGGGGCTTCAAGATTGATTAAAGCAACTTGAGAAAGAAGCCCAACATCAACGCGAAAAAGGAGAGGATCTACATCGGGAGATAAGGCGACGCCGGGAATTAGAAGATAAGCTTCTAAAACTCGAAGCCGATCTCAAAACCAAAGCTACTCGATCCACTCCAGAGGATAGCTCTCGCAAGGATCAAGATCCATTTACTAGGGAAATCATGAAGACCAAAATCCCAAAGGACTTCAAAATTCCGGATATGACTCTGTACGACGGCACTTCAGACCCCAACCATCACCTCAGCAATTTCAGAAGTAGAATGTACCTCACTGATGCCTCGGATGCAGTTCGCTGCAAAGCATTTCCAACAACTCTTACCAAGACAGCCATTAGATGGTTCGACAGCCTACCTCCAAAGTCCATCCTGAGCTTCGACGACCTGGCCAAAAAATTCCTGGCCAGATTTTCCATACAAAAAGATAAGGCTAAACACGCCCCCAGCCTACTAGGGATCAAGCAAGGAGATCGGGAAAGTCTTCGTAACTACATAGAAAGATTCAACAAAACATGCATGGACATACAAAGTCTACCAACAGAAGCTGCCATTATAGGCCTCATAAATGGCCTACGAGAAGGACCTTTTAGCCAATCTATATCTAAGAAATATCCTGCATCCCTGGACGAAGTACAAGAACGGGCGCAGAAGTACATCAACGTGGAGGAGAATTCACGACTTGAGGAAGCCTCGAGGTTCGGTTCCACCTACCGAGACAAAGATAAAGAATCCAAGAAAAAGGAAGATCGCTCTGGGGAGAAAATAAAAAAATATCATAACTACACCCCTCTTAGGGTATCCTTGGTAGATGTTTACAAAGAAGTCTGCCATACGGAAAAAATACCCCCAGCTCGGCCACTCAAAGGCAAAAGATTGTGAGTATCATCGAGTCCGAGGACATTCCACCAACGAATGCTTCGACTTGAAAAATGTCATAGAAAAATTAGCGAGAGAAGGAAAACTAGATCGGTTTTTGGCCGACCGGGATGAAGATGTCGGACGGTCTGAGCGATCACCTCGCACATCGGAAAGACACGTCCACATGATACACGGTGGATTTGCGGGAGGAGGAATCTCCAAATCATCCAGCAAGCGACACCTCAAAGAAGTATACCATGTCGAAGGAAAGAAGGAGGCGCCAGACATCCCAACAATTACGTTTACCAAAGAAGACGCATCCGGAATCATCTCAGGACACGACGATCCCATAGTCATCACTATCATACTGGCAAACGCCAACCTCCACCGTACATTAATTGACCAAGGAAGCTCTGCCAACATCTTATTCAAAACTGCCTTCGACAAGCTCGGCTTAGAAGAAAAAGAGCTAAGAGCATACCCGAACAGCCTGTTCGGACTTGGGGATACCCCAGTACAACCACTGGGATACGTATTGCTACACACAACCTTCTAAAAGGGGAACCAATCCAGAACACTCAAGATAGACTACATCGTGGTCAATGTAAGCTCAGCCTACAATGCCTTAATAGGTCGGACAACGTTAAACCAACTCGGCGCAATAGTTTCAACTCCACATCTATGTATGAAATTCCCAACTGCAGAAGGGATAGCTACAATAAAAGCATAGCAAAGGATGGCGCGTCGCTGTTATAACGAAAGTCTAAACCTCAGAGGAGAAGGAGAAGAGTTCCACACAATCGAACTTGGTAGAGTTCAGAGGCGAGAAGAACTCCGTCCACATCCCGAAGGTGAAGTAGAGAAAGTTCAGATCAGAGACACCTCGGACAAGACAACTAATATTGGCACAATCCTGAAATGAGACACAAAGGAATCACTCATAAAATTCCTACGAGATAATGTTGATCTCTTCGCATGGAAAGCCTTCGACATGCCAGGCATAGATCCCAAACTGATGAGCCACAAGTTGGCAGTCTATCCGAAATCCCAGCCGGTACAACAAAGACGAAAAAAATTCGGACCAGAACGGTCTCAGGCTGTGGCAGAACAGGTGCAAGCACTGCTAGAGGCAGATTCATAAGAGAAGTTAAGTACCCACTATGGCTAGCAAATGTCGTCTTGGTGAAAAAGTCAAATGGGAAGTGGCGAATGTGCACCGACTACACCGACCTCAACACAGCCTGCCCAAAAGATCCTTATCCACTCCCAAGCATCGACACTCTAGTAGACGCCTCATCGGGATATAAGTATCTCTCGTTTATGGACGCATACTCAGGGTACAACCAGATCCCAATGTATCCACCGGATCAATTAAAAACCTCGTTTCTAACACCCAAAGCAAACTATTGCTACATCGTAATACCTTTCGGCCTTAAGAACGCGGGAGCTACTTATCAAAACTATTGCTAATGAATAAGGTCTTCTCAGACCACATCGGAAAAATCATGGAGGTCTACGTGAATGACATGTTGATAAAGACACAAAGTAAAGAGACATTACTGACCGACTTGGTTCAAGTGTTCGACATCATACAGAAGCATGGCATGCGACTTAACCCGGCTAAATGCACCTTTGCAGTGGAAGCAGGTAAGTTCTTGGGTTTTATGCTCACACAAAGAGGAATTGAGGCAAATCCAGATAAATGCCAGGCCATACTCAACATAAAGAGCCCAACCTGCGTCAAAGAGGTACAACAACTCAATGGGAGATTGGCGGCCTTGTCCAGATTCCTAGCAGGGTCAGCGATAAGATCCCTCCCTTTTTACGCTACTTTAAGGAAGGGAAAAACTTCGAGTGGACAACGGAATGCGAGCAAGCCTTCCGAGACTTCAAAGAATTCTTGGGACGGCCACCTATCCTATCTCGACCACGAAAAGGAGAACCACTCATATTATACCTCGTAGTAGGAAGTCGGGCAATAGCCTCAGCACTAATTAAAGAAGACGAGGGTGGGCAACAACCCATCTACTTCATTAGTAAAGCACTGCAGGGGTCAGAGCTGAACTACCAAAAAATAGAGAAGTTTGCCTACACTCTCAACTAACATCCCGACGACTTCGCCCATACTTCCAAGCTCATACCATTAAGGTTCGGACCAACCAGCCCATAAGGGGGATATTGTAGAAAACAGATCTAGCAGGAAGAATCCTACAATGGGCAATCGAATTGTCCGAGTTTGACCTCCAATATGAGGCGCAGACATCCATTAAGTCACAATACCTAGCCGACTTCATTGCAGAATTCACAGACACCATGGAGATTCCCATAGAATGGAATATATACGTGGACGGTTCCACGAATAAAATCGGAAGCGGTGCAGGTGTGATAATCGAAAGCAACCAAGGAACCCAACTTGAGCTTTCCCTCAAATTCGAATTCCCGGCCTCAAACAACCAGGCGGAATACGAAGCGTTATTAGCTGGTTTGAAGCTGGCTAGGGAGGTTGGCGCTCAGGAACTCAACATCTACAGCGATTCACAAGTCGTTACCTCACAAATAACAAGGAGCTATCAAGCCAAAGACCCTACCATGAAAAAATCTTTGGATAAAACCAAGGAACAGCTCGGACAACTCGGGGAATATAGGATCTACCACTTACCCCGCGAGCAAAACACCCAAGTTGACGCACTTTCAAAACTAGCCAGCACCAAACCAGGGGGCAACAATAGAAGCCTCATCCAGGAAATACTGCAGAACCCGTCAATATCAGAAGAAGAAAATGTCCTAGCCATAACAGGTCGGGATCAAGGATGGATGACTCCCATAATTAACTACCTCAAAATAGTAGCGCTCCCCACAGATGAAAAGAAGACAAAGAGGTTAAAAAGGGAGGCACAGTACTACACTATCATAAACAACACCCTATACAAAAGAGGGATCTCAATACCATTGTTAAAATGCGTACCGACCTCCAATACAAAGGGAATCTTGGAGGAAGTACACAACGGCATTTATGGCAATCATCTCGGAGCGCAAGCTCTCACTAAAAAGGTACTCCGGGCAGGATTCTATTGGCCAACTCCACTATGTCAGAAGCATGCCAACTTTCACATCGCCCCGGCGGAAAAGCTCATCAGCGTGACCTCACCCTGGCCATTTGCAAAGTGGGGACTCGATCTTCTCGGACCCTTTCCCCAGGGATCGGGACAAGTCAAATTCCTCATAGTATGGGTAGACTATTTCACAAAATGGATCGAGACAAAATCCCTAGCCAACGGCACTGCTCAAAGAAGCCGGAAATTCCTATATAGGAATATCATTACAAGGTTCGGGGTCCCATACTCCATCACCACAAATAATGGCACCCAATTCACAGATGCAGGCTTCAGAAAACTTGTGGCCGACTTGAATATAAAACACCAGTTCACCTCCGTCAAACATCCCCAAACCAATGGACAAGCCGAAGCGGCCAACAAAGTCATATTGGCCGGGCTGAAATAGAGACTGCAAGAAGCAAAGGGAGCTTGGGCCGAGGAACTTCCACAAGTCCTATGGGCGTATCGAACAAGCCCCCATTCTAGTATGAATGAATCACCATTTCGATTAGCATACGGAGTGGAGGCAATGATTCCAATAAAATTTGAGGAAGGGTCTCCCCGAGTAGTCCACTACAATAAACAAACCAACTCTTAACTTCAAAGAGAAGAGCTCGACCTACTTCCAAAAATCCAAGAAAGAGCTCGGATCAGAGAAGAAGCACGAAAGTGGCGAATGGCTTCCAGGTATAATCAAAAGGTAGTGCCAAGAGGTTTTGCTGAGAACGATCTCATCTTAATCCAAAATGATATTGGAACAACTCGACCCGGAAAAGGAAAGCTGGCAGCCAACTGGAAAGGACCCTACTGAGTCAAAGAAGTACTTGGGAAGGGCTACTACAGATTGTCCGAACTTGAGGGACGAGAACTCCCCAGATGCACTCTTTTTCCTGAAAAGGTTTTTTAATGAGGCATCAAGACTGAGATCTAATCCGACTTAAGGGTATGAAAAACTCCCGCATGTATATATTTGCACATTCTTTGAATAAAATACATTTCAGATATTCTACAAATTCCCAAGAAGCATTAATCTGAAGCATTCATCGTCCGATTATAAAGCAACAGATCGACAGAAAGTGAAGAATAGATTCACTGTACAATCTCAATAGGAATGATCGTCCGACAAAGGTGAAAACGCGATTCACCTAAAGGACGATCAAACCAGTATGGAAACCACCATCTACAAATCGGCAAAGATGAACACAGAATAATGCAAGAAGTTATCGAAAGTGATCCCAAAAGGAACCTTACGAGGTCTTATGAATTGCTATATAATAATTTAAAAAGACTGGGCGACACTAAAAAATCGGACCAAGTCAACCCAAGTTATCAGCAAATCCCTAGAAAGAGGTCTGGCCAACCCTATTAAAGAGGAATTTCTATAACTTAGAAGAGATCGACCTAACGAAGTCAGTCTCCTACAAGAAGGGTTATAAAAGTAATCCCTGAAAGAGACCTAACAAAGGTCCAAGAAAGAGGATTACAAAAATAACTTAGAAGAGATCGACCTAACGAAGTCGGTCTCTTACAAGACAAGTTATAAAAGTAATCCCTGAAAGAGACCTGACAAAGGTCCAAGAAAGAGGATTACAAAAATAACTTAGAAGAGATCGACCTAACGAAGTCGGTCTCCTACAAGACAAGTTATAAAAGTAATCCATGTAAGAGACCTGACAAAGGTCCAAGAAAGAGGATTACAGAAATAACTTAGAAGAGATCGACCTAACGAAGTCGGTCTCCTACAAGAGAAGTTATAAAAGTAATCCCTGAAAGAGACCTAATAAAGGTCCAAGAAAGAGGATTACAAAAATAACTTAGAAGAGATTGACCTAACGAACTCGGTCTCCTACAAGACAAGTTGTAAAAGTAATCCCTAAAAGAGACCTAACAAAGGTCCAAGAATGAGGATTACAAAAATAACTTAGAAGAGATCGACCTAACGAAGTCGGTCTCCTACAAGACAAGTTATAAAAGTAATCCCTGAAAAAGATCTGACAAAGGTCCAAGAAAGAGGATTACAAAAATAACTTAGAAGAGATCGACCTAACGAAGTCGGTCTCCTACAACACAAGTTATAAAAGTAATCCCTGAAAAAGACCTGACAAAGGTCCAAGAAAGAGGGTTACAAAAATAACTTAGAAGAGATCAACCTAACAAAGTCGGTCTCCTACAAGACAAGTTATAAAAGTAATCCCTGAAAGAGACCTGACAATGGTCCAAGAAAGAGGATTACAAAAATAACTTAGAAGAGATCGACCTAACGAAGTCGGTCTCCTACAAGACAAGTTACAAAAGTAATCCCTGAAAGAGACCTGACAAAGGTCCAAGAAAGAGCATTACAAAAATAACTTAGAAGAGATCGACCTAACGAAGTCGGTCTCCTACAAGACAAGTTATAAAAGTAATCCCTAAAAGAGACCTGACAAAGGTCCAAGAAAGAGCATTACAAAAATAACTTAGAACAGATCGACCTAACGAAGTCGGTCTCCTACAAGACAAGTTATAAAAGTAATCCCTGAAAGAGACCTGACAATGGTCCAAGAATGAGGATTACAAAAATAACTTAGAAGAGATCGACCTAATGAAGTCGGTCTCCTACAAGACAAGTTATAAAAGTAATCCCTGAAAGAGACTTGACAAAGGTCCAAGAAAGAGGATTACAAAAAAACTTAGAAGAGATCGACCTAACGAAGTCGGTCTCCTATAAGACAAGTTATAAAAGTAATCCCTGGAAGAAACCTGACAATGGTCCAAGAAAGAGGATTACAAAAATAACTTAGAAGAGATTGACCTAACAAACTGGGTCTCCTACAAGACAAATTGTAAAAGTAATCCATGAAAGAGACCTAACAAAGGTCCAAGAATGAGGGTTACAAAAATAACTTAGAAGAGATCGACCTAACGAAGTCGGTCTCCTTCAAGACAAGTTACAAAAGTAATCCCTGAAAGAGACCTGACAAAAATCCAAGAAAGAGGGTTACAAAAATAACTTAGAAGGGATCGACCTAACGAAGTCGGTCTCCTACAAGGCAAGTTGTAAAAGTAATCCCTGAAAGAGACCTAACAAAGGTCCAAGAATGAGGATTACAAAAATAACTTAGAAGAGATCGACCTAACGAAGTCGGTCTCCTACAAGACAAGTTATAAAAGTAATCCCTGAAAGGGACCTGACAAAGGTCCAAGAAAGAGGATTACAAAAATAACTTAGAAGGGATCGACCTAACGAAGTAGGTCTCCTACAAGACAAGTTATAAAGGTAATCCCTGAAAGAGACCTAACAAAGGTCCAAGAAAGAGGATTACAAAAATAACTTAGAAGAGATTGACCTAACGAAGTCGGTCTCCTACACGGCAAGTTGTAAAAGTAATCCCTGAAAGAGACCTAACAAAGGTCCAAGAATGAGGATTACAAAAATAACTTAGAAGAGATCGACCTAACGAAGTCGGTCTCCTACAAGACAAGTTATAAAAGTAATCCCTGAAAAAGACCTGACAAAGGTTCAAGAAAGAGGATTAAAATAATAATTTAGAAGAGATCAACCTAACAAAGTCGGTCTCCTACAAGACAAGTTATAAAAGTAATCCGTGAAAGAGACGTGACAAAGGTCCAAGAAAGAGGATTACAAAAATAACTTAGAAGGGATCGACTTAACGAAGTCGGTCTCCTACAAGACAAGTTATCAAGGTAATCCCTGAAAGAGACCTAACAAAGGTCCAAGAAAGAGGATTACAAAAATAACTTAGAAGAGATCGACCTAACGAAGTCGGTCTCCTACACGACAAGTTATAAAAGTAATTCTTGAAAGAGACCTAACAAAGGTCGAAGAAAGAGGATTACAAAAATAACTTAGAAGAGATCGACCTAACGAAGTTGGTCTCCTACAAGACAAGTTATAAAAGTAATCCCTATAAGAGACCTGACAAAGGTCCAAGAAAGAGGATTACAAAAATAACTTAGAAGAGATCGACCTAACGAAGTCGATCTCCTACAAGACAAGTTATAAAAGTAATCCCTGAAAGAAAGCTGACAAAGGTCCAAGAAAGAGGATTACAAAAATATCTTAGAAGAGATCGACCTAACGAAGTCGGTCTCCTACAAGACACGTTATAAAAGTAATCCATGAAAGAGACCTAACAAAGGTCCAAGAAAGAGGATTACAAAAATAACTTAGAAGAGATCGACCTAACGAAGTCGGTCTCCTACAAGACAAGTTGTAAAAGTAATCCCTGAAAGAGACCTGACAAAGGTCCAAGAAAGAGGATTACAAAAATAACTTAGAAGCGATCGACCTAACAAAGGCGGTCTCCTACAAGACAAGTTATAACAGTAATCCCTGAAAGAAAGCTGACAAAGGTCCAAGAAAGAGGATTACAAAAATAACTTAGAAGAGATCGACCTAACAAAGTCGGTCTCCTATAAGATAAGTTATAAAAGTAATCCCTGAAAGAGACCTGACAAAGGTCCAAGAAAGAGGATTACAATAATAACTTAGAAGAGATCGACCTAACGAAGTCGGTCTCCTACAAGAGAAGTTATAAAAGTAATCCTTGAAAGAGACCTGACAAAGGTCCAAGAAAGAGGATTACAAAAATAACTTAGAAGGTATCGACCTAACAAAGTCGGTCTCCTACAAGACAAGTTATAAAGGTAATCCCTGAAAGAGACCTAACAAAGGTCCAAGAATGAGGATTACAAAAATAACTTAGAAGAGATTGACCTAACGAAGTCGGTCTCCTACAAGACAAGTTGTAAAAGTAATCCCTGAAAGAGACCTAACAGAGGTCCAAGAATGAGGATTACAAAAATAACTTAGAAGAGATCAACCTAATGAAGTCGGTCTCCTACAAGAGAAGTTATTAAAGTAATCCTTGAAAGAGACCTGACAAAGGTCCAAGAAAGAGGATTACAAAAATAACTTAGAAGGGATCGACCTAACAAAGTCGGTCTCCTACAAGACAAGTTATAAAGGTAATCCCTGAAAGAGACCTAACAAAGGTCCAAGAATGAGGATTACAAAAATAACTTAGAAGAGATTGACCTAACGAAGTCGGTCTCCTACAAGACAAGTTGTAAAAGTAATCCCTGAAAGAGACCTAACAGAGGTCCAAGAATGAGGATTACAAAAATAACTTAGAAGAGATCGACCTAACGAAGTCGGTCTCCTACAAGACATGTTATAAAAGTAATCCCTGAAAGAGACCTGACAAAGGTCCAAGAAAGAGGATTACAAAAATAACTTAGAAGAGATCGACCTAACGAAGTCGGTCTCCTACAAGACAAGTTATAATAGTAATCTCTGAAAGAAAGCTGACAAAGGTCCAAGAAAAAGGATTACAAAAATAACTTAGAAGAGATCGACCTAACGAAGTCGGTCTCCTACAAGATAAGTTATAAAAGTAATCCTTGAAAGAGACCTGACAAAGGTCCAAGAAAGAGGATTACAAAAATAACTTAGAAGGGATCGACCTAACAAAGTCGGTCTCCTACAAGACAAGTTATAAAGGTAATCCCTGAAAGAGACCTAACAAAGGTCCAAGAATGAGGATTGCAAAAATAACTTAGAGGAGATGGACCTAACGAAGTCGGTCTCCTACAAGACAAGTTGTAAAAGTAATCCCTGAAAGAGACCTAACAGAGGTCCAAGAATGAGGATTACAAAAATAACTTAGAAGAGATCGACCTAACGAAGTCGGTCTCCTACAAGACAAGTTATAAAAGTAATCCCTGAAAGAGACCTGACAAAGGTCCAAGAAAGAGGATTACAAAAATAACTTAGAAGAGATCGACCTAACGAAGTCGGTCTCCTACAAGACAAGTTATAAAAGTAATCCATGAAAGAGACCTAACAAAGGTCCAAGAAAGAGGATTACAAAAATAACTTAGAAGAGATTGACCTAACGAACTCGGTCTCCTACAAGACAAGTTGTAAA
The DNA here is from genome assembly GCF_003086295.3 of Arachis hypogaea. NCBI lineage: Eukaryota > Viridiplantae > Streptophyta > Magnoliopsida > Fabales > Fabaceae > Arachis > Arachis hypogaea. The sequence continues at coordinate 64,041,826 of NC_092041.1, read as the reverse complement.
AGTAATCCCTAAAAGAGACCTAACAAAGGTCCAAGAATTAGGATTACAAAAATAACTTAGAAGAGATCGACCTAACGAAGTCGGTCTCCTACAAGACAAGTTATAAAAGTAATCCCTGAAAAAGACCTGACAAAGGTCCAAGAAAGAGGATTACAAAAATAACTTAGAAGAGATCGACCTAACGAAGTCGGTCTCCTACAACACAAGTTATAAAAGTAATCCCTGAAAAAGACCTGACAAAGGTCCAAGAAAGAGGGTTAGAAAAATAACTTAGAAGAGATCAACCTAACAAAGTCGGTCTCCTACAAGACAAGTTATAAAAGTAATCCCTGAAAGAGACCTGACAATGGTCCAAGAAAGAGGATTACAAAAATAACTTAGAAGAGATCGACCTAACGAAGTCGGTCTCCTACAAGACAAGTTATAAAAGTAATCCCTGAAAGAGACCTGACAAAGGTCCAAGAAAGAGCATTACAAAAATAACTTAGAAGAGATCGACCTAACGAAGTCGGTCTCCTACAAGACAAGTTATAAAAGTAATCCCTAAAAGAGACCTGACAAAGGTCCAAGAAAGAGCATTACAAAAATAACTTAGAACAGATCGACCTAACGAAGTCGGTCTCCTACAAGACAAGTTATAAAAGTAATCCCTGAAAGAGACCTGACAATGGTCCAAGAATGAGGATTACAAAAATAACTTAGAAGAGATCGACCTAATGAAGTCGGTCTCCTACAAGACAAGTTATAAAAGTAATCCCTGAAAGCGACTTGACAAAGGTCCAAGAAAGAGGATTACAAAAAAACTTAGAAGAGATCGACCTAACGAAGTCGGTCTCCTATAAGACAAGTTATAAAAGTAATCCCTGGAAGAAACCTGACAATGGTCCAAGAAAGAGGATTACAAAAATAACTTAGAAGAGATTGACCTAACAAACTGGGTCTCCTACAAGACAAATTGTAAAAGTAATCCATGAAAGAGACCTAACAAAGGTCCAAGAATGAGGGTTACAAAAATAACTTAGAAGAGATCGACCTAACGAAGTCGGTCTCCTTCAAGACAAGTTACAAAAGTAATCCCTGAAAGAGACCTGACAAAAATCCAAGAAAGAGGGTTACAAAAATAACTTAGAAGGGATCGACCTAACGAAGTCGGTCTCCTACAAGGTAAGTTGTAAAAGTAATCCCTGAAAGAGACCTAACAAAGGTCCAAGAATGAGGATTACAAAAATAACTTAGAAGAGATCGACCTAACGAAGTCGGTCTCCTACAAGACAAGTTATAAAAGTAATCCCTGAAAGGGACCTGACAAAGGTCCAAGAAAGAGGATTACAAAAATAACTTAGAAGGGATCGACCTAACGAAGTAGGTCTCCTACAAGACAAGTTATAAAGGTAATCCCTGAAAGAGACCTAACAAAGGTCCAAGAAAGAGGATTACAAAAATAACTTAGAAGAGATTGACCTAACGAAGTCGGTCTCCTACACGGCAAGTTGTAAAAGTAATCCCTGAAAGAGACCTAACAAAGGTCCAAGAATGAGGATTACAAAAATAACTTAGAAGAGATCGACCTAACGAAGTCGGTCTCCTACAAGACAAGTTATAAAAGTAATCCCTGAAAAAGACCTGACAAAGGTTCAAGAAAGAGGATTACAATAATAATTTAGAAGAGATCAACCTAACAAAGTCAGTCTCCTACAAGACAAGTTATAAAAGTAATCCCTGAAAGAGACCTGACAAAGGTCCAAGAAAGAGGATTACAAAAATAACTTAGAAGGGATCGACCTAACGAAGTCGGTCTCCTACAAGACAAGTTATCAAGGTAATCCCTGAAAGAGACCTAACAAAGGTCCAAGAAAGAGGATTACAAAAATAACTTAGAAGAGATCGACCTAACGAAGTCGGTCTCCTACAAGACAAGTTATAAAAGTAATCCCTGAAAGAGACCTGACAAAGGTCCAAGAAAGAGCATTACAAAAATAACTTAGAAGAGATCGACCTAACGAAGTCGGTCTCCTACAAGACAAGTTATAAAAGTAATCCCTAAAAGAGACCTGACAAAGGTCCAAGAAAGAGCATTACAAAAATAACTTAGAACAGATCGACCTAACGAAGTCGGTCTCCTACAAGACAAGTTATAAAAGTAATCCCTGAAAGAGACCTGACAAGGTCCAAGAATGAGGATTACAAAAATAACTTAGAAGAGATCGACCTAATGAAGTCGGTCTCCTACAAGACAAGTTATAAAAGTAATCCCTGAAAGCGACTGACAAAGGTCCAAGAAAGAGGATTACAAAAAAAACTTAGAAGAGATCGACCTAACGAAGTCGGTCTCCTATAAGACAAGTTATAAAAGTAATCCCTGGAAGAAACCTGACAATGGTCCAAGAAAGAGGATTACAAAAATAACTTAGAAGAGATTGACCTAACAAACTGGTCTCCTACAAGACAAATTGTAAAAGTAATCCATGAAAGAGACCTAACAAAGGTCCAAGAATGAGGGTTACAAAAATAACTTAGAAGAGATCGACCTAACGAAGTCGGTCTCCTCAAGACAAGTTACAAAAGTAATCCGTGAAAGAGACCTGACAAAATCCAAGAAAGAGGGTTACAAAAATAACTTAGAAGGGATCGACCTAACGAAGTCGGTCTCCTACAAGGTAAGTTGTAAAAGTAATCCCTGAAAGAGACCTAACAAAGGTCCAAGAATGAGGATTACAAAAATAACTTAGAAGAGATCGACCTAACGAAGTCGGTCTCCTACAAGACAAGTTATAAAAGTAATCCCTGAAAGGGACCTGACAAAGGTCCAAGAAAGAGGATTACAAAAATAACTTAGAAGGATCGACCTAACGAAGTAGGTCTCCTACAAGACAAGTTATAAAGGTAATCCCTGAAAGAGACCTAACAAAGGTCCAAGAAAGAGGATTACAAAAATAACTTAGAAGAGATTGACCTAACGAAGTCGGTCTCCTACAAGCAAGTTTAAAAGTAATCCCTGAAAGAGACCTAACAAAGGTCCAAGAATGAGGATTACAAAAATAACTTAGAAGAGATCGACCTAACGAAGTCGGTCTCCTACAAGACAAGTTATAAAAGTAATCCCTGAAAAAGACCTGACAAAGGTCAAGAAAGAGATTACAAAATAATTAGAAGAGATCACCTAACAAAGTCGTCTCCTACAAGACAAGTTATAAAAGTAATCCTGAAAGAGACCTACAAAGGTCCAAGAAAGAGGATTACAAAAATAACTTAGAAGAGATCGACCTAACGAAGTTGGTCTCCTACAAGACAAGTTATAAAAGTAATCCCTATAAGAGACCTGACAAAGGTCCAAGAAAGAGGATTACAAAAATAACTTAGAAGAGATCGACCTAACGAAGTCGATCTCCTACAAGACAAGTTATAAAAGTAATCCCTGAAAGAAAGCTGACAAAGGTCCAAGAAAGAGGATTACAAAAATATCTTAGAAGAGATCGACCTAACGAAGTCGGTCTCCTACAAGACACGTTATAAAAGTAATCCATGAAAGAGACCTAACAAAGGTCCAAGAAAGAGGATTACAAAAATAACTTAGAAGAGATCGACCTAACGAAGTCGGTCTCCTACAAGACAAGTTGTAAAAGTAATCCATGAAAGAGACCTGACAAAGGTCCAAGAAAGAGGATTACAAAAATAACTTAGAAGAGATCGACCTAACAAAGGCGGTCTCCTACAAGACAAGTTATAAAGTAATCCCTGAAAGAAGCTGACAAAGGTCCAAGAAAGAGGATTACAAAAATAACTTAGAAGAGATCGACCTAACAAAGTCGGTCTCCTATAAGATAAGTTATAAAAGTAATCCCTGAAAGAGACCTGACAAAGGTCCAAGAAAGAGGATTACAATAATAACTTAGAAGAGATCGACCTAACGAAGTCGGTCTCCTACAAGAGAAGTTATAAAAGTAATCCTTGAAAGAGACCTGACAAAGGTCCAAGAAAGAGGATTACAAAAATAACTTAGAAGGGATCGACCTAACAAGTCGGTCTCCTACAAGACAAGTTATAAAGGTAATCCCTGAAAGAGACCTAACAAAGGTCCAAGAATGAGGATTACAAAAATAACTTAGAAGAGATTGACCTAACGAAGTCGGTCTCCTACAAGACAAGTTGTAAAAGTAATCCCTGAAAGAGACCTAACAGAGGTCCAAGAATGAGGATTACAAAAATAACTTAGAAGAGATCGACCTAATGAAGTCGGTCTCCTACAAGAGAAGTTATTAAAGTAATCCTTGAAAGAGACCTGACAAAGGTCCAAGAAAGAGGATTACAAAAATAACTTAGAAGGGATCGACCTAACAAAGTCGGTCCCCTACAAGACAAGTTATAAAGGTAATCCCTGAAAGAGACCTAACAAAGGTCCAAGAATGAGGATTACAAAAATAACTTAGAAGAGATTGACCTAACGAAGTCGGTCTCCTACAAGACAAGTTGTAAAAGTAATCCCTGAAAGAGACCTAACAGAGGTCCAAGAATGAGGATTACAAAAATAACTTAGAAGAGATCGACCTAACGAAGTCGGTCTCCTACAAGACAAGTTATCAAGGTAATCCCTGAAAGAACCTAACAAAGGTCCAAGAAAGAGGATTACAAAAATAACTTAGAAGAGATCGACCTAACGAAGTCGGTCTCCTACAAGACAAGTTATAAAAGTAATTCTCTGAAAGAGACCTAACAAAGGTCCGAAGAAAGAGGATTACAAAAATAACTTAGAAGAGATCGACCTAACGAAGTTCGGTCTCCTACAAGACAAGTTATAAAAGTAATCCCTGAAAGAGACCTGACAAAGGTCCAAGAAAGAGGATTACAAAAATAACTTAGAAGATCGATAACAAGTCCCTACAAGAAAGTTATAAAAAAAAAAAAAAAAAAAAAAAAAAAAAAAAAAAAAAAAATCCCTAAAAAAAAAAAGAACCTAAAAACAAAACCAAGAAAGAGGATTACAAAAATAACTTAGAAGAGATCGACCTAACGAAGTCGGTCTCCTACAAGACAAGTTATAAAAGTAATCCCTGAAAGAGACCTGACAAAGGTCCAAGAAAGAGGATTACAAAAATAACTTAGAAGAGACGAACCTAACAAGTGTCTCCTACAGAAAGTTAAAGATCTA